>NC_056733.1:91018427-91318427 GCF_019279795.1 Protopterus annectens
TGAGAGGACTAGAAGCTACGGAAGAGATGACACGTATTTATGTGTAGAAAAGTGCATTACAGCAGAGCATATCCTCATTTTAATGCAAAGTAAGAAAGAAGGCTTGTTTCAGGAAATTCCCTGAAGGATTGTAATTGTGATAATCAGGTGCACCACAGGGAAGAAAGTAGTAGTAGTGTTCTCAATCATTTGAGAGGACTAAAAGTTATGCAAGAGATGGCCGATGTATCTGTGGGTAGCCAAGTACATGACAGCAGAGCACATCAGCATTTTCATGCTGAACATGGAAGACATGTATCAGGAGAAACCCTGAAAGTTCTTAATTGTGATGATCAGATGTACTGCATGGAAGAAAGAAGGAGTGTGCTCAATCGTTTCAGAGGACTAGAAGTTATGCAACAGATGGCCGATGTATCTGTGGGTTGCCAAGTGCATGACTGCAGAGTGCATCAGCATTTTCATGATGAACATGAAAGACATTTATCAGGAGAAACACTGAAGGTTCATAATCATGATGATCAGATGCACCGGAGGGATGAAAGAAGTAGCAGAGTGCTCATTTGAAAGGAATAGAAGTTACGCAAGAGACGGCCAGTGTATCTGTGGGTAGCCAAATGCATCACTGTAGAGCACATCAGCATTTTCATGCTCAATATGATAGACATGTACCAGGAGAAACACAGAAGGTTCATATTTGTGATTATCAGATGCACTGCAGGGAAGAAAGAAGTAGTAGTGTGTTCAATCGTTTGACAGCACTAGAAGCTACCCAAGAGATGGCCGATGTATCTGTGGGTAGCCAGTTACATGTCTGCAGAGCACATTGGCATTTTCATGCTTAATATGAAAGATAATTATGAGTAGAAACCATGAAGGTTCATATTCATGATGATCAGCTGCATCACAGGGAAGAAAGAAGTATTTGTGTGCTCAATCGTCTGAGAGGACTAGAAGCTATGCAACAGATGGCAGATGTATCTGTGGGTAGCCAAGAGTATGACTGCAGAGCGCATCAGCATTTGTATGCTGAACATGAAAGACATGCATCAGGAGAAACTCTGAAGGTTCATAATCGTGCTAATCAGATGCACAGCAGGGACGAAAGAAGTAGTAGTATGCCCAATCATTTGTGAGAACTAGAAACTACGCAACAGATGGCAAACGTATCTGTGGACAGCCATGTGCATGACTGCAGAGTGCATCTGCATTTTCATGCTGAACATGAAAGACATGTGAAACCTGACGGTTCGTAATCTTGATCAGATGTACTGCAGGGAAGAAAGAAGTAGTGTGCTCAATTGTTTGACAGGAGTAGAATCTATGCAAGAGATGGCCCACATATATGTGTGTAGCCAAAAAGTATGACTGCACACCACATAAGCATGTTCATGCTGAACATAAAAGACATGTATCAGGACCCCCCCCGACCGTTTGTAATTGTGATGATCAGATGCACCATAGTGAAGAAAGAAGTAGTAGTGTGCTCAATTGTTTGACAGGACTAGAAGCTACACAAGAGATGGCCGATGTATCTGTGGGTAGCCAAGTGCATCACTGCAGAGCGCATCAGCAATTTCCTGCTGAACATGAAAGATATGTACCAGGAAAAACACTGAAGGTTTGTAATCATGATGATCAGATGCAACACAAAGAAGAAGTAGGAGTGTGCTCAATTGTTTGAGAGGACTAGAAGCTATGCAACAGATGGCAGATGTATCTGTGGGCAGCCAAGTGCATGACTGTAGAGCGCATCAGCATTTTCATGAAGAAAGGCTCACCCAGACTCTGCTACACTTTGCTGTGAGGGAAAGTTTAGTTTGCTTTTTATTTGTTGTATTTTGTATTACTTTATTGCCCTTTTCTATTTTGAATACTGTGATTTGTTTTCTTTACCTTGTGTTTTACTTGTATTCTGGTTTTAACTTCAAATTAAAAGTTGAAAAGAGACCACAGCTCTGTCTCTTGTGAGTCAGGCAGAAATCAGAACAAATCAATTA
Source organism: Protopterus annectens (assembly GCF_019279795.1). Classification (NCBI taxonomy): domain Eukaryota; kingdom Metazoa; phylum Chordata; order Ceratodontiformes; family Protopteridae; genus Protopterus; species Protopterus annectens. The sequence goes on from NC_056733.1 coordinate 91,020,425, forward strand.
AGGACTCACGCATAAGATAGAAAATGTAATTTAAGGTTAATCATCTGTGAACTGAGGGGGTGGAGCTAGGAACTAAACCTTCTATTTAAGGGGTAAAATAAAACATTCCAGAGCTTTACTAGAAAGGCTCACCCAGATTCTGCTACACTTTGCTGAGAGGGAAAGGTTAGTTTGCTTTTTATTTGTTGTATTTTATATTACTTTATTGCCTTTTTCTATTTTGAATACTGTGATTTGTTTTCTTTACCTAGTGTTTTACTTGTATTCTGCTTTTAACTAATATCTTGTGAGTCAGGCAGAATTTTTTTCCCCACCCTCTCACCCAGTTACTGTTGTGTTCTTAAACACCATTGTCTTTCTAGTTACCTGCCCCTTATTTAATTTGACCATACATCTCATTTCCTCTCTGCTTTTACTGGCTTGTGTGAGCTCAAAATTATCATTTTGTGAAATCACTCCCCTTGAACTATTTAAATTTATTGGCCATCCTACTGTATTTCATAGTACCAGAATACAAAAGTGACCACCCCCTTTCAATCTATCTTGCTGTTTTAAAAATAGTGACTCTCCACTAAAACGTAACTTTTTAGACAGGTAAAACTTAAGTTACCCACTTTCACATCTAACCTCTCTAGTGCACACTGCAGCTTTAGGATAAACTTTTTTTTTCATCTTACCTTTAAGCATCCCTGTGACTAGCACTTGCTCTAAAACCTGCTGGAAAGCACTAGGAAGCCTTAAACTGACATAAGCACTTAACTCTCCTTGTTAAGAAGGAGAAATTAGTCATAGGAACTAAAACACCCTATAACTGCAAAGTACCTTACTAAAGTAAGGGAAAACAGCTCTTGTACTTTACAAAAAAAAGCACCAAACCAGGCATGTCCAAGGGTCATCCTGTCCACCTGGTGAATCTGGGCACACTGGGGCAATGCAGTAATTGCCTCATGTATGCAGACAACCCTCTCCTCCTACCACCCAACACTACAACCTGCCAGATAGCCAAACTGGAAGCAAAGATCTCTGCACCTAAGATTGTGCTAGACAGTCAAGAGGAGAAGGTTAACACCTACACTACACCTCAAGCAGCACATAGCCCTTCTAAACCAACACCACCAACACCCTCACATAGCAACATTAAACCCTCATATGCAGCTGCCCTTAACAGTAACCTGCCCAAGCAACAAGGACCTCTGAAGCTGAAATGCAAACAAACACCAATCACAACCAAAGTGTCACATAGCTCACAACACCAGTGTGCCACCCAACAACAGCCCCGAAGGCAAGACAACGTACCATACCCAACACTTTAGTCATAGGTGACTCTAAAGTCAGGCACACTGATGTCCCATTCACCAGGCTGAACAAGGAGAAAATTACAGTCAGCTGCCTGTCAGGTGCCAGGATCCGCCACATAATGCATGCACTCAAGTCACTCTACAAGTACAAATATGACTCTGTCATTGTCCATGTTGGAGTGAATGACTTGAGACATACCTCACTGGACTACATGAAAAGAAACATGGAAGAGCTCTCGGATCATATGGCTCAGGCAGGTATGACCCTAGCCCTGAGTAGCATCCTGCCTTCGCCCAGAATGATACCACAGTATAAGGACAAAATGATTGACTTCAACAATTGGCTAAGCTTCTGATGTCATTCAAAGGGAATCCAGTATCTGTCTGCCTGGGATGACCTGATCGACAAACCACAATGCTTTGCCACAGATGATCTGCACCTGCTGCCCCTGGGATTCAGGTTACTGGCTAAGGCTCTTGCCATCCTTATAGTGCCTTTTGAAGGCAAAGTTCAAAGGACACCACCACCACCATAACAGGTACAAGCATGCAAAATCTGAAGGTAATGCTACTCAATGCTAGAAGTCTAAACCTCAAAATGCACTTTCTCGAGGCACTCCTAAAAATGGAGAACATCGATATCTGTCCCGTAACTGAGACCTGGTTCAAGGTGCCAGACAGCACCCCTGCAATACCAGGCTACAATTCTTACCAAATTATTAGGCCACCAAACCAGGACCGAAACTCTAAAGGTGGAGGAGTGTCCATATTCACCAAGGATATTCACACCACCAGGCTAGTTGCCCAACACAATGCGTCTGAAATTCTCCAGGTGCTACTAACACCAGGTAAGACGACTGCAATCCAAACTGTAGTTTGCTACAGATCCCCCACCATGCACCAAGATTCTCACTATACCTTTCTAAACATACTGGAAAATATTAAGATACAACCAAACACCCTAATACTGGGTGATTTCAACTACCCTGCCATTAACTTGGAAAACTACTCATACCAATACCTTTGCCCAATGGTTCTTGGAATTCATAAATTATAATGCCCTGGATCAACTAATCAATAGTTCCAACAGGGGCTCCAATATCCTAGACCTGGTCATTACCAACATGGGAAATTGATGCTCCACACATATGGTCACCCCCTCAGTCAGGTCTGACCATAAGCTAATCACTCTTGACATCCACATAAGAAAACCTCCATAAAAAACTTCTCCAAAGCCAACTTCATGTTGCTCGTCAGAAGCGACAAACTTCATGACATCCATGCAGACAGGAACTGAAAATTCGACTGCTGAATCCTACACTAAGGCACTGCATGAGCACATCCACTCATGCATGAATTGTGCCATCCCAAATAGGACCAAGATGCTCTCCTACAAAAAAGGAAGCCAATCTGGTGGTACCCTTCCATAAACAAACATTACAACAAAAGGAAGAAACTGTTGCATAAAAGAGGAAAATCCCAGGAAGCAAAACCTCCCTTACCAGCCTCAGTAAGAAGCTGAGATCCCCCATAAAATCCTCCAAAGCTAGTTACAAAAATAAAATTGCCAAAGATTCCAAGACAACCACAAAGCATTCTATATCTATGTAAAGAATCTAAATGGCAATGCTCAGATCTGCTCTGAGCTACAACAGAATGGCATTAAATGTACTGATCCCAACGGCATTGCCAATATCCTGGCAGATCGATTCAGTGCCAACTTCTCCCCCTAAAGGGCCCATCTCAATACTGAAAGATTGCCGGATTCCGGTAATAACGGCCCCAAAGGTAAAAACCAGACTCTCCAAAGCTACGAATACAGCATCCATGGGACCAGACGACATCCCGGGTGGTGTACTAAATGAACTACAAAATGAACTGGCACCTCACCTAAGTGTCATGTTTAATCATAGCCTCACCTCAGGCTTTGTGACCACTGAGAGGTGCACAGCTACAGTTGTCCCACTCCACAAGGGAAGGATCCACCTTGTATCCTGGGAACTACCACCCCATCATTCTGACAAGCCTGATCTGCCAGGCCATGGAATGCATTATTATGGAACTTATAAACAAAGACATTGGCAACCTTCAAACAATTTGGGTTTGTGAAGGGGTGATCTTATCTCCTGAACCTGATTGACTTCTTCAAATTAGTCTCTAGAGCTGTGGACGAGGGTAAGTCAGTCCACACAGCCTATCTGGATCTCGCCAAGGCCTTTGACACCATCCCCCACTCTGGAATCATAGATAAACTTGCTAAGCTGGGCATTAATACCTACATCACTCGATGGGTTGCCAACTGGCTTACTGACAGAACCCTCACTGTAAAAGTAGCCGACTCCAAATCCAGCTCCAGACAAGTGACAAGTGGAGTACCTCATGGTTCAGTCCTGGGACCGCTCTTGTTTGGCATCTACTTCTCTAAATTACAGGTCAACACTAAGTGACTCTGGCTAACAAAGTTCGCAGATGACTGCAAACTGGAAGCCATTATTGAATCCCCAAATGATGTGGATATTCTACAAAAGGGTCTTACAGAAACAGATGCTTGGTGCCAGAGCCATGAGCTCAAGCTCAATGTCAAAAAATGTATAGTTATCCCCTTTGGGAAAAAACATGTATCCTGAAGGTTCGTAATCATGATGATCAGATGCAACACAAAGAAGAAAGTAGCAGTAGTGTGCTCAATCATTTGAGAGGACTACAAGCTAAGCAAGAGATGGCTGATGTCTCTATGGGTAGTGAAGTGCATGACTGAGGAGCGTATTAGCATTTTCATGCTGAACAGGAAAGACATGTATCAGGAGAAACCCTGAAGGTTCATAATCGTGATGAGAAGATGCACCGCAGGGAAGGAAGAGGTAGTGTGCTCAATTATTTGAGAGGACTAGAAGCTATGCAACAGATGGCCGATGTATCTGTTGGCAGTAAAGTGCATCACTGTAGAGCACATCAGCATTTTCATGCTGAACATAAAAGACATGTACCAAGACAAACCTGAAGGTTCATAATCGTGATGCTCAGTTGCACTGCAGGGAAGAAAATAGTTGTGTGCTCAATCGTTTGAGAGGACTAGAAGCTACCCAAGAGATGACCAATGTATCTGTAGATAGCCAAGTGCATGTCTGCAGAGTGCATTAGCAATTTCCTACTGAGCATGAAAGACATGTATCAGGAGAAACCCTGAAGATTCATAATTGTGATGATCAGATGCACCACAAAGAAGAAAGTAGTAGTAGTGTGCTCAACCATTTGAGAGGACTAGAAGCTATACAAGATATGGCCTATGTATCTGTGGGTAGCCAAGTGCATGACTGCAGAGAGCAATAGCATTTTCATGCTGAACATGAAGGACATGTATCAGAAGAAACCGTGAAGGTTTGTAATCATGATGATCAGATGCACTGCAGAGATGAAAGTAGTAGTGTGCTCAATTGTTTGAGATGACTAGAAGCTATGCAAGAGATGGCTGATGTTTCTGTGGGTAGCGAAGTGCATGACAGCTGAGCATGAAAGAAGATCTGTATCAGGAAAAACCCTGATGGCTCATAATCGTGATGATCAGTTGCAACAAAGGGAACAAAGAAGTATGCTCAAACATTTGAGAGGACTACAAGCTACACAAGAGATGACAAATATATTTATGGGTAGCCGAGTGCATAACTGCAGAGCGCATCAGCATTTTAATGCTGAGCATAAAAAAAAAAACACCTGTATCAGGAAAAACCCTGAATGTTTGAAGAAAGAAGTAGTATGCTCAATCGTTTGAGAGAACTAGAAGCTATGCAACAGATGGCCGATGTACCTGTGGGTAGCAAACTGCATGACTGCAGAGCACATCAGTAATTTTATGCCAAATAAGAAAGACATATCAGGAGAAACCCAGAAGGTTTGTATTTGTGTTGATTAGATGTACCGCAGGGAAGAAAGTAGTAGTAGTGTGCACAGTCATTTAAGAGGACTAGAAGTTATGCAAAGAGATGGCCGATGAGTCTGTGCATAGCCAAGTGCATGGCTGCAAAGTGCATTAGCAATTTCATGCTGAACATGAAAGACATGTATCAAGAGAAACCTTGAAGATTCGTAACCATGATAATCAGATGCACTGCAAGGAAGAAAAAAGTGTGCTCAATCATTTGAGAGGAGTTGAAGCTAAGCAACAGATGGCAGATGCATCTGTGAGTAGCCAAGAGTAAAACTGCAGAGCAGATCAGCATTTCTATGCTGAACATGAAAGACAGGTATCAGTAGAAACCCTGAAGGTTTGTAATCATGATGATCAGATGCACTGCAGGGATGAAATCAGTATTGTGCTCAATCATTTGAAAGGACTAGAAGCTATGCAAGAGATGGTTGATGTGTCTGCTGATAGCCAAGTGCATGATTGCAGAGTGCATCTATATTTTAATGCTGAACATGAAAGACATGTATCAGGAGAAACCCTGAAGGTTTGTAATCGTGATGATCAGATGCAGTGCAGGAAAGAAAGTATTAATATGCTCAATCGTTAGAGAGGACTAGCAGCTACGCAACTGATAGCTGATGTATCTGTGGGTAGCCAAGTGCATGACTGCAGAGCGCATCAGCATTTTCATGGTGAACATGAAAGACATGTATAAGGAAAAACCATGAAGTTTCATAATCGTGATGATCAGATGCACTACAGGGAGGAAAGAAAAAGTAGTGTTCTCAACCGTTTGAGAGGACTAGAAGCTATGCAAAAGATAGCAGATGAATCTATGGGTAGCCAAGTGCATGACTGCAGAGGGCAGCAGCATTTTCATATTGAACATGAAAGATATGTCCCAAGACAAACAGATGGCCGATGTACCTCTGGGTAGCGAATTGCATGACTGCAGAGTGCATCATTAATTTTATGCTTAATAAGAAAGACATATCAGGAGAAACCCAGAAGCTTTATATTTGTGATAATTAGATGTACAGCAGGGAAGTAAGAAGTAGTAGTGTTCTCAATCATTTGAGAGGACTAGAAGTTATGCAAAGAGATGGCCAATGTATTTGTGGGTAGCCAAGTGTATGACGGCACAGCACATTAGCATTTTTATGCTGAATGTGAAAGACCTGCATCAAGAGAAAAGTACAGTTTTGTACCTACCATAAATGTAGATGTCCGATAGACATGCAACTGCAGTCATAACATGTGGGTTGTCCTGCCTCAGGCAGCCCTCGGTCGGCCGGATTCCAAAGTCTGGGTCCGACATCGGCTGATGTCGCATTTCTCTCCGACGTCAGAGCTGCTGGAGTACATAAGCATCAGCCGACGCCATTTTCTTCAGTGTTTCTTGCCCCAGATGCCAGGTGCCCTCCAAGGAAGGCTGTAATCAAATTGGAAGACAAAAACAGGATTCCAAACAAATAAATGAGCAATAAAACAAATACACCATAACAGATATCCCCAGCTAAGAGTAACAGGGATAGGAGTGGACCCTAGGCATAGAGGGGTATGCAGGGAGGGAAAATCCGACTGCAGTTGCATGTCTATTGGACATCTACATTTATGGTAGGTATAAAACTGTACTATGTCCTTCAAGAATGCAACTGCAGTCATAACATGTGAGTAGAATACCATAGCTTAGCTGGGGGAGGAGGAATGCTCTAGGAAAAAGATGGTGTGGCAATCAAACCCTGCAGGACTGCCGAAGCAAAGCCTGCTCTGGATCTGGAGTATAGAGGGAGATTGTAGTGTTTGGAGAATGTATGCATGGAGCTCCATGTAGCAGCTTCAAGAATGTCCTTAGTAGGCACCCCTCTTAAGAATGCTGTAGAGGTGTCTGTAGCTCTGGTGGAATGTGGTCTGACATTGGCTGGAACAGTCTTTCCATGAAAGGAATAACAGAATCTGATGCAATGCCCAATCCATTTTGAAATAGTCTGTTTTGAAATTGCTTTTCCTTGGACTGCAGGGGTAAGCTACAAAAGTTGTTCAGACTTCCTACTGGCCTTGGTTCTGTCCAGGTAGTATCGAAGTTGTCTGTGAATGTCCAAGGTATGCAACAGTCTTTCCCCTTATTCTCAGGATTGGGGAAGAAAGCAGGCAGATGAATGGCTTGATTTAAAGAAACCCTAGATACCACCTTTGGCATAAAAGTAGGGTTGGTCCTTAATGAAACCCTGTCTCTGTGAAAAATAATGAAGGGTGGTATTGCCATTAGGGCCTGTAGCTCCGAAACCCTTCTTGCTGAAGTAATTGCCAACAGGAAAGCTGTCTTCCATGAGAGAAATTGCAAGTCAACTGAAGCTGCTGGCTCGAATGGAGGTAGAGTCAGTTTTTCTAGGGCAAAATTGAGGTCCCAGGCTGGCACTGGGGCCTTTCTTGGTGGCTTAATGTTCTTGATTCCCCTGAGGAATTGCCTTAGTAAAGGGTGTGAAATAACAGGAGGATCAGTGTTGTATCTAGCTGAAATAGCAGATGCATGTATCTTTATGGAAGAATATGAGAGGCCGTTCTTTAACATATCTGCCAAATATTCCAAGATGAGTGGGATGTTCAACAATGATGCATCATGTCCCTTGCTGGTATTCCAATTGCTGAATCTTTTCCACTTTGCTAAGTAAACCTTTCTGGTGGATGGTCTTCGAGCCTCTGTTAGTATCCGCTGAACTTCCTTGAAGAGAGATAGGCTGAAGTTATTTATGGGATCTCCCAGGCTGTTAGCTGCAGTGTCTGAAGATTTGGATGCACTGTTTCAAAATTGTGTTGAGTCAACAGTAGAGGCCATTGGGGAAGGGCCCACCTCCTGGTGTGACATATGCTCCGTGGTAGTGGGTACCAGTGTTGTCTTGGCCAGTCCGGAGCTATTATGATTCCCTTGGGTCTCTCTGCTTTGATCTTTAGTAATACTGAGGTCATCAGTGGCAGAGGTGGGAATGCATAGATTGTTAGGGAGTTCCAGTTGAATGAGAGGGCATCTATTTTCCAAGCTTTTGGATGGTATGTCCTTGTGCAGAATTTTGGTAGAAGATGGTTGAGGTGAGAGACAAATAGGTCCACTTCTGGCTTGCTCCATGTCGAAGTGAGTTGTGTGAAGGCCTTCGGATGTAACCTCCAGTCGTGTGGATCTGTGAAATTCCTGCTTAGGCTGTCCGCCAACACATTGTCTTTTCCTGGAACAAACTGGGATTGTAACTGGATGTTTAGGCTCAGTGATTTCTCCCAAAGATGCATTGTCAGTCTGCAAAGGGGGTAAGAGTGGGTGTCCCCTTGCTTGTTTATGTACCACATCACAGTGGTGTTGTCTGTCCGTATCAGTAAATGGCCTTGCTGGAGCTGGTGTTGAAAGGCCTCGATGGCATGCATTACTGCCAGCATTTCCTTTTGGTTTATATGCAGATGTGTTTCCTTTGAAGACCATTGTCCTTGTATACACCTGCCTTCCATGTGCGCCCCCCATCCAAGGTCTGAGGCGTCTGTGGTCATGGTCTGTGTTATCTGTGGTTTTTTGAATGACATACCTGTGTTTGCCTGGCTCACCGAGGCCCACCATAGGAATTCCTTTTGTAGGCATGGAATGAGCAGTATGATTGTCTCCAAGTTGTTGCTGTGTTGAGACCAAATGCTTTTTAGGTACCATTGAAGCTTTCTCATGTGTAGTCTTGCTAATGGAACTAGGAGAATGCAGGATGCCATGTAACCCAGGGCCTGTAGGAATCTCCTTGCAGTCATCTGGGTGAGTTTTGCTAAACCTTTGAAGTAATGAGTTAACTTCTCTTGCTTGTCTTCTGTCAGGTAAGCCATCTGAGAGGCTGTGTCTAGTTTGGCTCCTAAGAAGATTATTTGCTGGGATGGCTGCAGTCTTGACTTTTGGAAGTTGACTGTTTATCCCAGAGCTTGAAGTAATCGTATGACATAATCCAGGTTTTTTGTCAACATCAATTTGTCATCCGCTTGTATGAGGCAGTCGTCCAGGTACGGGTAAATTTGTATGCCTGGAGCCTGCAATGAGCAATTACTGAAGCCAGGCATTTTGTGAATACTCTGGGTGCAGTAGATAAGCCAAATGGCAATGCTGAGAATTGATAATGCTCTGGCCCTGCAAGAAATCTGAGGTATCTTCTGCAGCTGTGTCTGATAGGGACATGCAGGTATGCCTCCATGAGGTCCAGAGTAATCAGCCAAGACCCCTTGCCCAGCATGGGAAGGAGTTGCTGTAGAGTCAGCATTTTGAACTTTGGTACTATGAGAAAGGTGTTTAATGCGGACAAGTCCAGTATTGGTCTCCATTGAGATTCTTTTCTTGGAACAAGGAACAGTCTTGAGTAAAACCCCAGGTCTTGTTCTTGTTGTGGAACTCTTTCTATTGCTTTCATCCGAGTAAGCAGAGTGATTTGCTTGATAGCCTCTGCCCTCTGGTTTTCTGGTAGGTTTGGCATGCCTTCTTTTCTTGGTAAGGTATGAAAATGAAACCTGTACCCTCAGTCTATAATGTCCAAAATCCATTTGTCCTTTGTCAGTCTGTGCCAATTTTCTACAGAGATAATTTCCCGCCCAAGGGAGCTTCTATTTGTTCCCTGGTAGGCGGTAGTAGAGGAAAGTCATTGAGATTGTGGTTGTGGGGCAGGTGAAACCCCTGCATCACTTCTTTGGTTTCCTGGCTGCCATTGTCATCCCCTGTAAGGGCCTCTGTATTGGCCTCTTCCTCGGCCATGTCTGTTCTTACCCCTTTGAAACTTTTCTGGATTAGGAAAGGACCAGTTTTTAGAAGGCCAATTCCTACTGAATCTGGGGGGTTGAACCTGGAGGAAATCTTTCACCGTCTGAACTGATTTTGCTTTTTCTTCAATGGTCTTTAACACATCCTTAGCATTCGCACCAAAAAGCTTGTTCTTTTCCAAAGGTGCATCCAGAAGTTTTGCTTTTACATGATCTGGTAGAGGTTGATCTTTTAACCAAGCATGTCTACGAATGACTGCCCCTGTCATAGCTGCCCTACATGAAGCTTCCAGTGCATCATATTCACACTGCAGGAAGTGATTGCTTACTTGCTGAGTGTTATGTACAGCTTCCTGCAAAGTCTTCCTGTCTAAAGGATCAGGAGTGGCTAATGTTTTTTGTAAATCTTCTAACAGGTAATCCTGATATTGTAACATATGAAAAAGACAATTTAAAGCTGTCATAGATAAGGTAGTGGATGTGTAAACCTTTTTGCCCCATCTCTCTAGTGACCTAGCTTCCCTGTTGGAGGGCAATGGATTTTTAGAGGTGGAGGATGAAACTCCTTTAGGCCCCTGTGAAATAGTTTCCAAATCAGCAGTATGGGCCCTGAATAAATGGGAATGAGTTTCTGGGACCCTGTAATACCTGTCTGGCTTGGCTGGAGCAGGAGGAAGAGAATCAGGGGTAGCACTAGAGTCAGAATATAAATCATCCAGAACATCAAGTACAGGAGGAATAGCTAAGGGCCTGTGCTGGGGCTTCTTAAGGAAAGTCCTAAGGCGTTTCCTAGAATCAGAATATTCCTGACCTTGCCACTTGAAATGTTCTCTCATGGTGTGCAGAACTTCCCCAAAAGAAATATCCTCAGGAGGGGAGGCCGAGGGGATGGAATCTTCTGCATCCGAGTCCTCATAGGTCTGGAAGAGCTCTTCCTGGCTATCAGAGTGGACAGGGCCCTCAGAATCTTCATCTGAAGGAATAGGGTCAGAGGGTTCAACCTGGGGCCTTTTATCAGAAGGAGGCTGGGATCCTCTCTCAGGATGGGCCTGTGAACCTCTAATCATGGAAATTAAATCAGCAGCCATGGACATAATTTGTGTCTCTGGAGTAGGCTGAGGTAAGGATTTAGAAGTAATATGCTTTGTTTTGCTGGCTGCCTTAGCCCTAGTGTAGGCCTTAATAGACATGGCCATAGGAGGTCTGGCAGCTCCACGTGCAGGAGTGACCTTGTCTACAGCAATGGTCTTAGGCATTTCCTCGGTTTCGGTATCCGGAGGAAAATCGATAACTGGTGTCGGAGTGATGTCCGGAATCGGAGTCGTCGGTAATGCGGTGTCTTCGGTTCGGAGCGGTGGAGAGACCGTCTCAGAGGGAACCGGAGCACTCGAGCTAGGTTTTGGCGTGGAGTCTGTGGTAGACGCGGGCCGAGGATGTCGGTCCCGGTCTTTTCGCTTTTTGGGAGTTTGCGATGTCGGAAGATCCGACGGCATGGTGTAAGCAAATTTATCGGCGAAAAAATCTTCAGCGAACTCCGCCCGGCGCCTGAGAGTGCGCTTGTTGAAGCGAGCACAGGCTACACAGGCCGAGACGTCGTGGTCTGGGCCCAGGCAAGGAAGACAGTAAGAGTGGAAATCCTTATGAGGTATTTGTTTACCACAAAAAAGACAATTGTTAACTTTTCAGTAATTTCTGACATCGGCTGAGGCAAGAAAAGGTCCCCAACAGGGTACTTAGCTTTTTTGATGACTTCGGTATCGAAGAATACAGGAGCTGACCGACCGGCACTTGCGAACTGCTTCTGCTTCGGGCACCGCGGCAAGAAAGACTGAAGAAAATGGCGTCGGCTGATGCTTATGTACTCCAGCCGCTCTGACGTCGGAGAGAAATGCGACATCAGCCGACGTCGGACCCAGACTTTGGAATCCGGCCGACCGAGGGCTGCCTGAGGCAGGACAACCCACATGTTATGACTGCAGTTGCATTCTTGAAGGACATCCCTGAAGGTTCATAACCATGATAATCTGATGCACCGCAGGGAAGGAAGAATTAGTGGTGTGCTCAATCATTTGAGAGGGCTAGAAGCTATGCAACAGATAGCTGATGTATCTGTGAGTAGTCAAGTGCATGACTGCACAGCACATCGGTATTTTCATGCTGAACATGAAATAAATGTACCAAGACAAACCCTGACGTTTCGTAATCATGATGATCAGATGCACAGCAGGGAAGAAAGAAGTAGTAGTGTGTTCAATACTTTGAGAGGACTAGAAGCTACTCAAGAGATGGCCGATTTATCTGTAGGTAGGCAAGTGTATGACTGCAGAGAGCATCAGCAATTTCCTGCTGAACATGAAAGAAATCTATCAGGAGAAACCCTGAAGGTTTGTAGTCATGATGATCAGATGCACCACAAAGAAAGAAGTAGTAATGTGCTCAATCGTTTGAGAGAAGCAGAAGCTATGCAAGAGATGGCTGATGTATCTGTGGGTAGTGAAGTGCATGACTGAGTAGCGCATCAGCATTTTATGCTGAACATAAAAGACATGCATCAGGAGAAACCCTGAAGGTTCGTAATCTTGACGATGAGATGCACCGCAGGGAAGAAAGAAATAGTGTGCTCAATTGTTTAAGAGGAGTAGAATCTATGCAAGAGATGGCCGATGTATCTGTGGGTAGCCAAGTGCATGACTGCAGAGCACATCAGCATTTTCATGCAGAACATGAAAGACGTGTAGCCGGAAAAACCCTGAAGGTTGGTAATTGTGATGATCAGATGCATCCCAGGGAAGAAAAAAGACGTGTGCTCAATGTTTTGAGAGGACTAGAAGGTACACAACTGATGGCTGATATATCTGTGGGTAGCCAAGTGCATCACTGAAGGGAGCATCAGCATTTTCATGCAGAACATGAAATATATCTATCAGGAGAAACCCTGAAGGTTCGTGATCATAAATATCAGATGCTCCTCAGGGAAGAAAGTAGTAGTGTGCTCAACCATTTGACAGGACTAGAAGCTATGCAACAGATGGCAGATGTATCTGTGGGTAGCAAAAATTATGCAGCAGGGCGCGTCAGCATTTCCATGCTGAACATGAAAGACATGTATAAGAAGAAATGCAGAAGAATCGTAATTGTGATGATCAGATGCACAACAGGGATGAAAGTAGCTGTAGTGTGCTCAATAGCTTGGCAGAACTAGAAGCTGTGCAAGAGATGGGCGATGTATCTGTGGGTAGCCAAGTGCATGACCGTAGAGCACATCCAGCTACATGAAAGTCATGCATCAGGAGAAACCTTAAAGGATCATAATTGTGATGATCAGATGAATACAGGGATGAAAGTTGTAGTATGCTCAATTGTTTGACAGGACTAGAAGCTACGCAACAGAGGGCAGATGTATCTGTGGTAGCCAAATGCATGACTGCAGACCGCATCAGTATCTTCATGCTGAACATGAAAGACTTGTATCATTAGAAACCCTGAAGGTTTGTAACTGTGATGATCAGATGCACTGCAGGGAAGAAAGAAGTATTTGTGTGCTGACTCCAATTCAGACTGTCGACCAGTCACGAGTGGAGTCCCACAGGTTTCAGTCCTGGGTCCTCTCCTGTATCTACTTCTCTGAAGTCCATGCCAACATGAAGGAACTCTGGCTGACAAAGTTCACAGATGATTGCAAGTTGGGAGCCATAATTAACTCCCCAAGTTATGTTGACATCCTACAGAAAGACCCCACTGAGACCAATGACTGGTGTCAGAACCATTGCTTTAAGCTCAATGCCAAAAAATGTGTCGTCATCCCCGTTGGGAAAAACCCAGTTTCCATGAATTACCACATCGATGGTAGTCCACTGAACACAGAAGGCGTCATAAGAGATCTGGGAACACAGGTTGACAGCAACCTCTCTTTTGACCACCACATTGCCACTGTGGTTAGAAAGTCCTTCTTTGTGGCACATCTCATTACGAAGGGTTTTGCATCCATTAAGAAAGAGGTCATTGTCTCCCTCTACTCTTCCCTCATTAGGCCAATCATCGAGTACAATGCCCCATTTGGCATGTACCTCACTAGACACTTACAACTGGAGAGTCCGCAAAAATACCTCACAAAGAGGATCTTAGGCCTTAAACATATGTCCTATATGGACAGACTCAAAAAGCTCCAACTATTCTCTGTCTCATATCGCCTACTCAGAGGCAATCTCTGTTTGAGTTACAAAGGCATGTCTAACCCAGCTCTGTTAGAAATGCTACATTTAAAGAAATCCCAATCCCTCAGTACTACTCGCTCCAGAGACCTCAACCCCATTACCACAATCAAGAGAACAAGCTGGAGGAACAGGTTCATTACCCAGAGACTGCCCATGCTATGGAATAGATGTCCCATACATTTCAAGCGGAGTGCCTCACTAGTCCTCCAAGACAAATCTTGATGAGTGGATGGGAAATAGAAAATTCCCCCCGGGGATCACTCCAGTGGTCCTATTTGACAGAGGCACTGGGAACAAAGGACGGGTGGCACGATGCCGGGGTAATCCTATGGGCTAGGCTTGTAAAGGCTCCAGGGCCATTAGTCTAGTACACACCTATGAACCTATAAACCTAATAGTTTCAGAGGATTAGAAACTATGCAACAGATTGTTGATACATCTGTGCATAGCCAAGTGCATGACTGCAAAGCGCATCAGCATTTTCATGCAGAACATGAAAGACATGGATCAGTAGAAATCCTGAAGGTTCATATTTGTGATGATTAGGTGCACTGCAGGGAAGAAAGAAGTAGTGTGCTCAATCGTTTGACAGGACTAAAAGCTATGCAAGAGATGACCAATATATTTATGGGTAGCCAAGTGCATGACTGCTGAGCTCGTCAGCATTTTAATGCTAAGCATGACAGAAGACCTGTTTCAAGAAAACCCCTGAAGGTTTGTAATCATGAAGATGAGACGCACTGTAGGGAAGAAAGAAGCAGTAGTGTGTTCAATCTTTTGAGAGGACTGGAAGCTATGCAAGAGATGGCCAAGATATCTGTGGGTAGCCAAGAGCATGACTGCACAGCGCATCAGAATTTTCATGCTAAAAATGAAAGACATGTATCAGGAGAAACCCTGAAGGTTCATATTTGTGATGATCAGGTGCACCGCAGGAAAGAAAACTAGCTGATGTATCTGTGGGTAGCAAAGTGCATGACTGCAGAGCGCATCACCATTTTCATGCTGAATATGAAAGACATTTATCAGGAGAAACCCTGAAGGTTCGTAATAGTGATGATCAGATGCACTGCAGGGAAGAAAAAAGTATTAGTGTTCTCAATAGTTTGAGCGAACTAGAAGCTTCGCAAGAGATGGGGAATATATCTGTGGGTAGCCAAGTGCTTACTACACAGCGCATCAGCATTTTCATGCTGAACATGAAAGACATGTTTCAGGAAAAACCTTGAAGATTCGTAATCGTGACGATCAGATACACTGCAGAGATGAAAGAAGTAGTGTTCTCAATAGTTTGAGTGAACTAGAAGCTTCGCAAGAGTTGGGCGATGTATCTGTGGGTAGCCAAGTGCATGACTGCAGAGCTCATTAACATTTTCATGCTGAACATGAAAGACATGAAACAGGAGAAACCTTGAACGTTCATAATCGTAATTAGCAGATGTACCGCAGGAAAGAAAGTAGTGTGCTCAATCGCTTGAGAGGACTAGAAGCTACACAACAGATGACTGATGTATCTGTCAGTAGCCAAGTGCATGACTGCAGAGCGCGTCAGCATTTTCATGCTGAACATGAAAGACATGCATTAGTAAAAATCCTGAAGGTTCATATTTGTGATGATCAGGTGCACTGCAGGGAAGAAAGAAGTAGAGTGCCCAACTGTTTGAGAGGACTAAAAGCTACTCAAGAGATGATCGATGTATCAATGGGTAGCGAAGTGCATGACTGCTGAGTGCATCAGCATTTAAATGCTGAGCATGACAGAAAACCTGTATCAAGAAAAACCCAGAATGTTTGTAACCATGATCAGAAGTAGATGTAGGGAAGAAAGACGTAGTAGTGTGCTCAATCGTTTGAGAGGACTAGAAGCTATGCAAGAGACGGCCAATGTACCTGTTGGCAAGAAAGTGCATGACTGCAGAGCACATCAGCAATTTCATGCTGAACATGAAAGACATGTATCAGGAGACATCCTGAATGTTCATAATTGTGATGAGCAGATTTACCGCAGGGAAGAAAGAAGTAGTATGCTCAATCATTTGAGAGGACTAGAAGGTACTCAAGAGATGGCCGACGTATCTGTAGATAGCTAGGTGCATGACTGCAGAGCACATCAAAATATTTATGCTGAACATGAAAGACATTTATTAGGAGATGCTCTGAAGGTTCGTAACCTTAATGATCAAATGGACTGCGGTGCTCAATTGTTTGAGAGGAGTAGAAGCTATGCACGAGATGGCCAATGTATCTGTGGGTAGCCGAGTGTGACTGTGGAGCGCATCAGCATTTTTATGCTGAACATGAAAGACATGTATCAGGAGAAACCCTGAAGGTTCATATTTGTGATGATCAGGTGCATTGCAGGGAAGATAGAAGTAATGTTCTCAACCCACAAGAGATGGCCGATGTACCTGTGGGTAGCCAAGTACATGAATGCAGAGCACATCGGCATGTTAATACTGAATATGAAAGACAAGCATCAGGAGAAACTCTGAAGGTTCGTAATAGTGATGATCAGATGCACCGCAGGGACGAAAGAAGTAGTAGTGCACTCAATCGTTTGTGAGGACTAGAAGCTACACAAGAGATGGCCAACATATCTGTGGGTAGCCAAAGAGCATGACTACAGAGAGCATTAGCATTTTCATGCTGAATGGGAAAGACATTTATCAGGAGATACCCTGAAGGTTCATAATCATGATAATCAGATGCACCACAGGAAAGAAAGTAGTATTGTGCTCAATCGTTTGAGAGAACTAGAAGCTATGCAACAGATGTCAGATGTATCTGTGGAGAGCCAAGAGCATGACTGCAAAGAGCATCAGCATTTTCATGCTGAACATGAAAGGCATGCAGCAGGAGAAAATCTGAATGTTCCTAATCGTGATGATCAGACGCACCACAGGGATGAAAGAATTAGTAGTGTGCTCAGTCGTTTGAAAGGACTAGAAGCTACGCAAGAGATGACCAATGTATCTGTGGGTAGCCAAGTACATGACTGCAGAGCACATTGGCATTTTCATGCTAAATATGAAAGACATGTATCAGGAGAAACACTGAAGGTTCAAAATCGTGATGATCAGATGCATCGCAGGGAAGAAAGTAGTAGTATTGTCCTCAACCATATGACAGAACTAGAAGCTATCCAAGAGATGGCCAATGTATCTTTTGGCAGGAAAGTACATGACTGCACAGCACATCAGCAATTTCATGCTGAACATGAAAGACATGTATCAGGATACACCCTGAAGGTTCGTAGTCGTGATAAGCAGATTTACCACAGGGAAGATAAAAGAAGAGTGCTTAATCGTTTGAGAGGACTAGAAACTATGCAAGAAATGGCCGACGTATCTGAGGGTAGCTAAGTGCATGACTGCAGAGCTCATCAAAATTTTTATGCTGGACATGAAAGACATTTATCAGGAGAACCCCTGAAGGTTCGTAACCTTGATGATCAAATGGACCGCAGTGCTCAACTATTTGAGAGGAGTAGAAGCTATATAAGAGAAGGCCGATGTATCTGTAGGTAGCCAAGAGTTTGACTGCGGAGTCCATCAGCATTTTTATGCTGAACATGAAAGACGTGTCAGGAGAAACCCTGAAGGTTCATATTTGTGATGATCAGGTGCATCGCTGGAAAGAAAGTAATGTTCTCAACCAAGAAGAGATGAACGATGTATCTGTGGGTAGCCAAATACATGACTGCAGAGCACATCAGCATGTTAATGCTGAATATGAAAGACATACAACAGGAGAAACCCTAAATGTTCATAATCGTGACAATCAGATTCACCGCAGGGAAGAAAGAAGTAGTGTGCTCAATCGTCTGAGAGGACTAGAAGCTATGCAACAGATGGCAGATGTATCTGTGGGAAGCAAAGAGTATGACTGCAGAGTGCATCAACATTTTCATGCTGAACATGAAAGACATGTATCAGGAGAAACCTTGAAGGTTGGTAATTGTGATGAGCAGATGCACTGCAGGGAAGAAAGAAGTATTAGTGTGCTGAATCGTATGAGAGAACTAGAAGCTATGCAGGGGATGGCTGATGCATCTGTGGGTAGCCAAGTGCATGACTGCAGACAGCATCAGCATTTTCATGCAGAACATGAGAGACATGCATCAGTAGAAACCCTGAAGGATCGTAATCGTGATGAGCATATGTACCGCAGGGAAGAAAGAAAAAGTAGTGTGCTCAATCGTTTGAAAGGACAAGAAGCTATGCCACAGATGGCAGATGTATCTGTGGGTAGCCAAGAGTATGACTGCAGAGCGCATCAGCATTTTCATGCTGAACATGAAAGACATGCATCAGGAGAAACTCTGAAGGTTCATATTTGTTATGATCAAGTGCACCGCAGGGAAGAAAGTAGTAGTAGTGTACTCAATCATTTGAGAGGACTCAAAGCTATGCAACAGATGGCCGCTGTATCTGTGGGTAACCAAGTGCATGACTGTAGAGCGCATCAGCATTTTCATGCAGGCTCACCCAAACTCTGCTACACTTGCTGTGAGGGAAAGGTTAGCTTGCTTTTTATTTGTTGTATGTTGTATTACTTTATTGCCTTTTTCTATTTTGAATACTAAGATTTTACCTTGTGTTTTACTTGTTTTCTGCTTGTAAATGCATATTAAAACTTGAAAAGCGACCACAGCTCTGTCTCTTGTGAGTCAGGCAGAAACCAGAACAGATCAATTAAGGACTCACACATAAGACAAAGTACAGTTGTGTACACTTACCATAAATGTAGATGTTCGAGTGTATTCACTATTGCAGTCATCACACTTGGGTTATCCTGCCAGGGGTAGCCCTGAGTCAGCCCAAATACCAGAGGCTTAGTATTCCTGCATTGGTTCCGGTCACTCCAGGACTGACGTCAAGTGGTCAGTGGTATAAAAACAGGCAGCCAACGCCATTACATCAGTTTTTCTTGCCCCAAATGTCAGGAGCCCCCAATAGGGAGATAAGTTATGGTGGAGTAACACCATCAGTAGAAAGTAAATACCAATAGCCCTGTAAGGATGAGGAAGAGAGAGAGAGACAGGCAAGGGGGCTGGAGGGTGGGAAACCAGGACTGTAACAGTGAATATACCTGAACATCTACATTTATGGTAAGTGCACACAACTGTACTATGTTCTTCATCTTTCACTGTTGCAGTCATCACACGGGTTGATTCCCAAAGCTGAGGAATGGGTAGAGGCAGTCAAGAAGAGTTGGGGCTGGCTAGTATGCCCTGCAGGACTGCGGTTGCAAAGCCTGCCCTGGATTTTGAAAAGATAGGCTGGTGGTAATGATTGGTGATGGTACGAACAGAACTCCATGTTGCAGCTTCCAGGATGTCCCTGGTAGGCACCCCTCTGAGAAAGGCTGTGAAGGTTAAAGTTGCCCTAGTAGAATGTGTTCTGATGCCCTGTGGGGGTAGTTTCCCATGGCGTTTGTAACAAAAATGGATGCAGTGTGCTATCCATTTGGATATGTTTTTTTTTATATGGCTTTGCCCTCTGCCCCTGATGCAAAGCTGACTAGTAACTGGCTGGATTTCCTAAAGGGCTTAGTCCTATCCAGGTAGACTCTGAGCTATCTGTGCACATCTAAAGAGTGCAGGATCCTTTCCTTCTTATTTTGAGCTTTAGGGAAAAAGGTGGGCAAATGAATAGATTGGTTGAGAGCCACACTGGACACCACTTTAGGCATGAAAGTTGGGTTAGTCCTGAGGGCGACTGTCAGCATGAAAAATGATGAAAGTTTCCACAGCCATAAGTGCTTGTAGCTCAGACACTCTTCTAGCTGAAGTGATGGCCAGAAGCAAGGCTGTTTTCCAAGAGAGGAATTTTAACTCTGCTGAAGCTGCAGGCTCAAAGGGGGGGGGGGAGCGTGAGCTTTTCCAACACAAAGTTAAGGTCCCAAGCAGGGGTAGGGGCTCTTCTTGGTGGCCTTAAGTTGTTAGCCCCTCTCAGGAACTGTTTGATGAAAGGGTGTAAGAAGAGAGTTGGCTCAGTGCTGTAATGTGCAGAGATGGCAGATGCAAGGATTTTAATAGAAGAGAAGGATAGGCCCCTGTGGATTAGTTCTGCTAGATAATCCAGGATGAGTGGTAAGGAGGGCTGTGCTGGGGCAGCTCCTTTAGTCTGGATCCAGAAACAATATTTTTTCCACTTTTCATCATAGGAATTTCTAGTACTGGGTCGTCTGGCTTCATGTATGACATCCAGGACCTGTTTGCTTAAGCTGGCCACTGAGGGAGAAGTCAAGGAATAAGTCAGGCTGCTAGGTTCAGGGTCTGCTACTGTGGATGCAAGACCTCTTCCTCCTGCTGAGTCAGGAGATTTGGAATCTGGGGGATGTGCCATGGAGGCAATGGGGACAGACTGTACAGTAGTGGGTACCAGTGTTGGCGTGGCTAGTCTGGGGCAATCAGGATTGCCCTTGGTCTTTCCTCCCTTATTTTGAGTAATACTCTTGTAAGAAGAGGTACAGGGAGAAATGCATAGATTGAGAGGTTTGCCCACTTGAAGGATAGGGCATCCACTTTCCAGGCCTTGCTGTGATGTTCCCTGGTGCAGAATCTGTTGAGCTGGTGCTTGTAGAGGAAGGCAAATAGGTCCACCTTCGGGGTACCCCATTTTTGGGTCACAAGGCTGAAGGTGTTGTGGTTTAATTGCCACTCATGCGGGTCTAGGAAATTTCTGCTTAAGTTGTCTGCCAGAGAGTTTTGGTTGCCTGGCTGGAATTGTGCTTGCAGATGAATAGGCATGGCTGAGGCTGTGTTCCAAAGGGTCATGGCTAGTCTGCATAGTGGGTAAGAGTGGGTTCCTCCCTGCTTGCTGATGTACCACATTACTGTGGTGTTGTCGGTTTTGATTAGTAGAGACCCCAAAGAGAGCAGGGATCTGAAAGCTGTCAGACTGTGCTGAACAGCTAGCATCTCTTTTTGGCTGATGTGCAGATGAATGTGGTTTGGGCTCCAGTGGCCCTGAATGCACCTGCTATCCAGGTGAGCACCCCAGGCATAGTCTGATAGTTCTGGGTGGCGTGGGGTTGTGAAAAGGGACGTCCCTTGTTGTGGTTGCATGCTGCTGCCCACCAAAGAAAATCTTTCCTTGAAAAGGCATCATAGGTATAAAAGTTTCCAGGTCCTGAGAATGTTGCCATCAAAGGCTTTTTAAGTACCACTGAAGTTTCCTCATATGCAGTCTGGCATATGGAATGAGTAGAATGCAGGAGGTCATGAACCCTAGAGCTTGCAGGATTTTCCTTGTGGATAACTGGGTTCTGGTGGCCAGTTGAGAGAAGTAGCCTGTCAGATGGGCTTGTTTTTCTGGAGTTAGAAATGCCATCTGGGATGCTGTATCCAGGCTTGCTCCCAGGAATACAATTTTTTGACTGGGGACTGGTTTGGATTTCCTTTCATTGATAGTGTACCCCAGTGAGGTTAGTAGGTCCTTTACAAATGTCAAGTGATGTAACAGTTTTTCCTGTCAGCCTGAATCAGGCAGTCATCCAACTAAATTTGAATATTTCTTTGTCTGCAAAAGGCAATGACTGGAGCCAGGTATTTTTGTGAAAACTCTGGGAGCAGTGGATAAGCCAAAGGGAAGTGCAGAGAACTGATAATGCATAGATCCTGCCCTGAACTGTAGATATTTTCTGCAAGAATCTCTGTTTGCGATATGCACATAGGCCTCTTTGAGGTGTAGAGTGGCTAACCAGGCATCTTTGGACAGCATAGAGAGAAGCTGCTGCAGTGTGAGCATTTTGAATTTTGGTACCGCCAGGAAGGTGTTTAGAATAGATAGATCTAAGACTGGCCACCAGGTGCCCTCTTTTCTGGGTACCAGAAAAATTCTGGAAGAGAAACCTTGGCCTATCTGATCTGCAGGAACAGGCTGAATTGCCCTCATGGAGAGCAGGGAATGAACTTGGCTTTGTGCCTCTGCCCACTGGTCTGGTGGAAGATCTGGGAATCCCTTTGAGGTTGGCAGCATGTAGAAACACAATTTGTACCCCTGGGACACTATGTTGAGGTCCCATCGATCGTTGGTGATGGAGGCCCAGTTTTTGCAAGGGAGGTAAGTTTTCCTCCTAGAGGCATGAGCAGATGGGCAGAGGTGAGAGGAGCAGTTTATAAATCATTATGAATTCTTTCCATAAGAGGGTGGCTTAGCACTCCCTGGTTTAGAAGTGGAGGTACTCTATTGCTTAGATCTCTGCATACCCTGAGACTGCTGTCTGGGGGGGTCTGTTTCCCCTAGGTCTAGTCTGAGGTGGCCCTGAGGGGCTGGAAAGGACCAATGTTTTGAGGGGCAATACCTACTGAATCTTGGAGGCTGAACTTGCAAAAAGTCTTTCACTGTCTGCATAGACTTAGCTTTTTCTTCCATCTTTTTTAAAACCTCTTCTGCTTTGGTGCCAAATTGCCTCTGTCCAGTGGTGTGTCCAATAATTTTGATTTGATAGGATCTGGCAAGGTCTGTTCCTTAAGCCAAGCATGCCTTCTAAGTACAGAACCTGTGGCTGCTGCCCTGCAGAATGTTTCTAGGGCATCAAACCCACATTGCAGGGTATGCTTACTGATTTGGCTTGCAGAATACATAAGTTCCTGCAAATCTTTATTTTCTGTACAGTCAGGGAAGGCAGAATTTTTGTTTAATGAGTTCCATGGTATGTTGCTGGTATTTGAGCATGTTGAACTGACAATCTAATGCTCTAATGGCAAGAGCTGCACAGGTATATATTTTTTTACCCCCATCTGTCTAAGGCTTGAGAATCCCTGTCCGAGGGGGTGGGATTCTTAGCTGTGGTTGCTTTTATTCCTTTAGGCCCTTGGGAGATGACCTCTAGGTCAGCAGTAGTATTCTTGAAAATAAATTTGTGTGAGCCAGGGACTCTATAATACCTGTCAGGTTTCCTGGGAGCAGGAGGTAAAGTATCAGGAGTTAGACTGTATTCCATATAGACATAATTCACAACATCCAGAACAGGAGGGATAGCTAAGGGTCTGTGCTGTGGTAAATCTAAAAAAATCCCAGAGTCTCTTTTTGGACTGAGGATAATCCTGGCATTCCCAATGGAAGTGCTCTCTCAAAGTATGTAGGGTTCACCAAAAGAAAAATTGTCTGGAGGAGAGGCAGAAGGAATGGATTCCTCTGCATCTGAATCGTCATAAGCAGATAAGGGTAAGTCTTCATAATCAGAAACCTCAGAGTCGTTGGACTCTTGGTCAGATAAAGCTGCTGGGGACACATCTTTTTCTTTTAGCAGGGGAAGGCTGGCTTCCCCTAATCAGCATGATAAGGTCTTCTGCCATTTTAAGCATCTGTAATTTTGTCAAGGAAGAAGGCACGTGAGTTTGGGTCATCAGTTTTTAGCCGCAGCTCATACTCTGGGCCTTAGAAACTCTGTTTTTAGAAAGAACTGAATATGCGAAAGTAGTCGTAGGTTTGTGCCAAATATCGGTAGTGTGAAGAACTTCCTATGAAGCCAGTGCCTGCACAGCAGCTCCAGACCCATCCAAGGTAGAGACATCTGCAGGTTCCGTAGTCAAAGAGTCGTCTCGTGGCATACCGGACTCCGAAAGTACAGTTTTGTACCTACCATAAATGTAGATGTTCGAGGATCTCCATTGCTGCAGTCCTGACATATGGGTAGTCCGCTGTCCACAATCGGCCCGAATACCAAAGGGCTAGAACCGGCGTCGGTCATCGGCGCCCGAGACTGACGTCAGTACGTGCCAGTACAAATGCGCATGACCGACGCCATATCCTCAGTCTTTCTTGCCTCAGACGTCAGAATGCAAAAAACACCACCCAAAACCCAACCTAAAAAAGAAAAGGGGGAAGGAGGGAGGGAAAATTGGACTGCAGCAATGGAGATCCTCGAACATCTACATTTATGGTAGGTACAAAACTGTACTATGTTCTTCGTCTCCCATTGCTGCAGTCCTGACATATGGGTAGAATCCCAGAGCAACGGAAAAAAGGGAGGCTGGCTAACTAAGTAGCATGAGGAGCTGCTAACATGCCCTGTAAGATTGCAGTGGCAAACCCAGCCCTTGACCTAGAATAAATAGGTAAATGATAATGCTTTGTAAATGTATGTACAGAACTCCAAGTAGCTGCCTCTAGAATGTCTTTAGTAGCTACCCCCCTTAAAAAAGCAGTAGAGGTGGCCGTAGCCCTAGTAGAATGAGGCCTGATCCCAACTGGAACATCCTTTCCATGATGAGAGTAACAAAAAGCAATACAATGGCCAATCCACTTGGAAATAGTTTGTTTCGAGACAGCTTTCCCTTGTGAAGTCAAAGCAAAAGAAACAAATAATTGTTGAGATTTTCTGAACTCTTTGGTTCTGCTCAAATAATATCTTAACTGCCTATGTACATCCAAAGAATGCAAAACTTTTTCCCCTTTATTTTGGGGGTTAGCATAAAAGTAGGCAAATGTATATATTGGTTCAATGCCACATTAGAAATCACTTTAGGCATAAAAGTAGGATTAGTAAGGAAACTCTGTCCTTGTGAAAAATCAGAAAAGGTTCCACTGCCATGAGGGCCTGTAATTCAGATACCCTTCTAGCAGAAGTAACAGCCAACAAAAAAGTAGTCTTCCAAGACAACAACTTCAATTCAGCTGTTGCTGCAGGTTCAAAAGGAGGCAGAGTGAGCTTTTCCAAAACAAAATTAAGATCCCAGGCAGGAGTAGGAGCTCTTCGTGGGGGTCTTATATTCTTTGCCCCTCTAAGAAACTGTTTAACCAATGGATGTGAAAACAAAGGAGGGTCACAATCATAGTGAGCAGAAATAGCTGCAGCATGCACTTTTACAGAAGAGAAGGACAAACCCCTGTCCAGTAAAACAGTCAAATATTGTAATGTACAACTCAAATTAGGCAAATTGACATCAAAGCCTTTAGCTGAACTCCAAAGAAAAAAATCTCTTCCATTTATTAGCATAAACCTTTCGAGTACTAGGTCGTCTGGCTTCCAAAATAACATGCAAAACTTGTTGAGGGAGCTGAAGGCCCTCTTTCTTTAAAACAGAATGCGCCAGGCTGTCAGGAGTAGGGATTGCACCCTGACATTGAGAAAATGATTGTTTTCCTGAGACAATAAGTGAGGAATTTGTGGTAATGGCCAAGGTGTCCCATGAATTAAGCTCCTCAACAGAGGGTACCAATGCTGACGAGGCCAATCCGGTGCTATAAGGATCATGCAAGGTTTGTCCCTCCTGACTTTCAACAGTACCTTTGGAAGAAGAGGCAAAGGAGGAAAAGCATACACGTGAAGGTTGCTCCAACTGAAGGATAGTGCATCTATTTTCCAGGCTTTTGGATGAAACAGCCTTGTGCAAAACAGAGGCAGTTGGAAATTCAGAGGAGAAGCGAACAGATCTATGTCTGGAGTTCCCAAGCCATGGTCAACTGAAGAAATACCTGAGGGTCCAACTTCCATTCGTGAGGATCCACCATCTGTCTGCTCAGAACATCTGCCAAAGAATTTTGCGCTCCTGGCAGAAACTGTGCTCGAAGAGTGATGTGCAGATTTAAAGCAGTTTCCCATAACAGCATTGCTTGTCTGCAAAGAGGGTAAGAATGAGTTCCCCCCTGCTTGTTGATGTACCACATGACAGTTGTGTTGTCTGTTCGAATCAACACCAGTCCTGGTTGAAGTAGGTCCTTGAATGCTTCCAAAACAAATTGAACTGCCAGCATCTCTTTCATGTTGATATGCAAGTGAAGTAACTCTGGGGGCCAAAGGTCTTGAATCCATTTTCCTTTGAAATGAGCTCCCCAGGCTGACTCGGCGTCTGTCGTTAATATCTGACTTGCCTCTGGTTGGGTCACAGAGAGTCCCTTGTTTAGGTGACATTCCTGAGCCCACCACACAAATTCTTTCTGAATGCAAGGTAGAATCCGAATGACAGTGTCCAAATCGTGGCTGTGTTGAGTCCAAACGCTTTTGAGATACCATTGTAGCTTCCTCATATGCAGTTTGGCATTGGGAAGTACTAGAATGCAAGATGCCATGAACCCCAAGGCTTGAAGGACTGTCCTTGCAGTCAGCCTGGACATTACTGATAGCTGTTGGAAGTATAGGTGAAGATTTCTTTGTCCGGGGTAAGAAATGTCATCTGAGCAGCTGTATTCAGTCTTACACCCAGAAAACACAGCTCTTGTGAGGGTACTAGACTGGACTTTATTTCGTTCACAGAATACCCTAGGCATCTTAAGACTGTTACTACATACTGCAGATGCTGAAGAAGTTCATGCTTGGCTTGAGCCAGAATCAAACAGTCGTCCAGCTAAGGATAAATTTGAATTCCTTTTAGTCTGAGAAAAGCTATTACTGGAGCCAGGACTTTTGTGAATACCCTGGGCGCAGTAGACAAGCCAAAGGGCAATGCAGAGAACTGATAATGCAAATTCCCATTCCGAAATCTCAGGAATTTCCTGCAACTGGGCCTGATAGGAATGTGAAGATAGGCCTCTTTGAGATCCAAAGTTACCAACAAGTGATCTCTGCCCAGCATAGGTAACAGCTGTTGCAGTGTTAACATCTTGAATTTTGGAATTTCCAGAAAGGTGTTTAGAATGGACAAATCCAGAATAGGTCTCCAAGTATTTCCTTTCTTTGGCACTAAGAAAAGACGGGAGTAAAACCCTGTGTCTCTTTCCGCAGAAGGAACTTCCTGTATTGCTCCCAACTGAAGCAGAGAAGAAATTTGTGCCTGTGCCTCCAGTCTTTGCTGATGAGGCACATCTGGCATGCCTTTGAAAGGAGGGAATGTGTGAAAATAAAATTTGTAGCCTCGATTTATTATGTCCAATACCCATTTGTCCTGGGTAACCAAATGCCAATTCCTTTTGAAAAGTCCCAGTTTTCCCCCTAGAGGAGCTGCCAGCAAAGCAGAGTCCAGCAGCTGAAGACACAGGTCATTGGGTCTGTTTCCGAAAGGACTGACCCCTGCCCTCCCCAGCAGAAGGGGTAGAAGAACTCAAAGTCCTAGAAGTAACAGGGCCCTGAGAGGAAGCCCTACCTCTACCTCGCCTCGACCTGCCCCTAGAATGAAAATCCGAAGAGGGAAAAGACCATCCCTTAGCAGGCCAATTCCTACTGAACTTAGGGGGCTGAACCTGTAAAAAGTCCTTAACTGTCTGCATAGACTTAACTTTTTCCTCCATTTTTTTCAAAACTGATTCTACTGGAGGGCCAAAAAGAACATCAGATTGCAGAGGAGCATCCATAATTCGAGCCTTAACATGCTCTGACAAGGTCTGATCTTTAAGCCAGGCATGCCTGCGAACAACTGAACTAGTAGCAAGCTTGTAAAGTATCAAAACCACACTGCAAAGAATGCTTACCAACCTGGTCTGAAGCATGCACTAAATCCTGAAGCTCCTTACATTCAATACCTTCAGCTAAAGCATCTACTTTACATTTCAATTGTCCCAGTAAATAATTTTGATACCTGAGCATATGAAACTGACAATTTAAAGCTCTCATAGCCAAAGTAGAAGAGGTATACAGTTTTTTACCCCACCTATCCAGGACCCTAGCATCCTTGTCCAGAGGAACTGGATTCTTAACCACAGAAGCCTTAACACCTTTGGGGCCTTGAGAAATAGTTTCTGGATCAGCCCTAGGACTCTTATATAAGTACTTGTGAGCTTCCGGAACCCTGTAGTATCTATCTGGTTTAACCGGGGCAGGAGGCAGAGAATCTGGGTTAAGGGCAGCCTCAGAAAATACATCCTGAACAACATCCAGTACAGGGGGAATAGCCAAGGGCCTGTGCTGAGGCAAAAACAAGAATTCTCTTAGCCTTTTACGAGAATCAGAAAACTCCTGGCCTTCCCATTTGAAATGCTCCCTCATGGAATGCAAAGTCTCAGAGAAAGAAAAATCTTCCAGAGGGGACGCAGAGGGAGTAGTGTCCTCAGCCTCTGAATCAGAATAGGGAGGGAAATCCTGAAGTTCTTCCACAGAGGAATCTGACTCATTGGAAGACTGAACCAAACCCTCCAACTCTGTCTCTACCCTGGGCCTCTTCTCAGGGGGGGGGCATAGAACCCCTAATTAAAGTAATTAAATCTTCAGCCATCTTCAACATGTGCTTCCTAGGAGCTGGACCCTGGGGACTAGCACCAGCAGGGGCAGACTTAGACTTAGAATGGCTTTTTCTTTGAGAAGGAGGAGGCCTAACTACCCTATGAGGGGAGGGAACCACCGACATCTGAGAAGCACCCTCAGCCTGGCCTAACACAGGAGAAGCCACTTCCTGTAGTAACAAAGGCTCCCCTTGAGACTCAGGTAAACTTTCAGAAGGAGCCGCTGAAGCAGTCGGTGGTTCTACAGAACCGGCGTCCGGAGCGGACGACTCATCCTGTTTGGACCGCAAAGACTTCTCTTTGCGTTTCTTAGAAGAACCAGGCGTCGGAGAATCCGACGGCATGTCGTTTACCAAACACGAGCCTAGCACAGTCCAACCGGCGTTTAATATGCGCTTGTTAAAAGTAGCACAAAAGCGACACCCAACAACGTCGTGCTCAGGCCCTAAACAAGGAATACAAAGTGAATGGTAATCCCTACGAGGAATCTGTTTCCCACAAGAAATACAGTTATTAACTTTTTCTGACTTCCGTCAATACTGAGGCAAGAAAAAGACAAAAGTGTCTAGCAACTTGGTCTCGGTCTGAAACTCGAAAACCGACAATTCCAGAGCGAGCGGCACTTGCAAAAGCTGCTTCTGCTTAGGACCACGCGGCAAGAAAGACTGAGGATATGGCGTCGGTCATGCGCATTTGTACTGGCACATACTGACGTCAGTCTCGGGCGCCGATGACAGACGCCGGTTCTAGCCCTTTGGTATTCGGGCCGATTGTGGACAGCGGACTACCCATATGTCAGGACTGCAGCAATGGGAGACGAAGAACATCGGGTCTTGAGCATCAGGGGGCTGCGAAAGCGCCTCAATGAGTACCGGCGAACTGGCGACTAGCTTAACAGAAGCGTCATCGGCAGTTTTGGACCTGTGTGGTCTGTCTTTACCCTTATGTTTTTTCAAAAGATCGGTAGTCAGATGGCTTACCAAAGCCATTTCTGAATACGGAGATCGAGAGCGAAAGTATTTACCTACAATAAGAGCCCGGCAATGAATAGTTTGGGCATTGAACAAAGCACAAAACCGGCAGCAAGGGACATTGTGGTCTGGGCCTAAACAGGTGACGCATTAAGAATGGAAATCTCGGTGTTGTATTTGCTTTCCAAAGGTGAGACAATTGTTAACTTTTTCTGACATCGGTTAGAGCAAGAGAAAAGGATCCCCAACAGGGTACTTAGCTTTAGAAGACTTCAACTTCAATTTCAGAAATGAAAACACAGGTAGCGGCCGACTGGCACTAGTGCAAACTACTTCTGCTTTGGGCTTCTCGGCAAGAAAGACTGATGTAATGGTGTCGGCTGCCTGTTTTTATACCACTGATGACCTGATGTCAGTCCTGGAGTGACAGCAACAGATGCAGAAATACTAAGCCTCTGGTATTTGGGCCGACTGAGGGCTACCCCTGGCAGGATAATCCAAGTGTGATAACTGCAACAGTGAAACACAAAGAACATCAGGTCAGTTAAGGTTAATCATCTGTGAACTGAGGGGGTGGAGCTTGGAACTAAACCTTCTATTTAAGGGGTAAAATAAAACATTTCAGAGCTTTATTAGAAAGGCTCACCCAGACTCTGCTACACTTTGCTGTGAAGAAAAGGTTAGTTTGCTTTTTATCTGTTGTGTTTTGTATTACTTTATTGCCTTTTTATTTTGAATACTGTGATTTGTTTTATTTTGTGTTTTACTTGTATTCTGCTTTTAACTGCATATTAAAACTTGAAGAGAGACCACAGCTCTGTCTCTTGTGAGTCAGGCAGAAATCGGAACAGATCAATTATGGCCTCACACATAAGATAGAACAGGTCAGTTAAGGTTAATCATCTGTGAACTAAGGGGGTGGAGCTAGGAACTAAACCTTCTATTTAAGGGGAAAAATAAAACATTTCAGAGATTTACTAGAAAGGCTCACCCAGACTCTGCTACACTTTGCAGTGAGGGAAAGGTTAGATTGCTTTTTTATTTGTTGTATTTTGTATTACTTTATTGCCTTTTTCTATTTTGAATACTGTGATTTGTTTTCTTTACCTTGTGTTTTACTTGTATTCTGCTTTTAACTGCATATTAAAACTTGAAGAGAAAACAGCTCTGTCTCTTGTGAGTCAGGCAATTTTTTTCCCATCCTCCCATCCAATTACTGTTGTGTTCTTAAACACCACTGTCTTTCTAGTTCCCTGCCCCTTATGTTAATTTGACCATATATCTCATTTCTCTCTGCTTTTACTGGCTTGTGTGAGTAAGCGCAAAATTATCATTTTGTGACATCACTCCCCTTCAACTACTTAACTTTACTGGCCATCCTACTGTATTCCATAGTACCAGAATACAAAAGTGACCACCCCCTTTCAATCTATCTTGCTGTTATAAAAATAGTGACTCTCCACTAAAACTTAACCTTTTAGACAGGTAAAACTTAAGTTATCTACTTTCACATCTAACTTCTCTAGTGCACACTGCAGTGTTTCAGATAACCCTTAGGATAACCCTTTTTTTTCATCTTACCTTTAAGCATCCCTGTGACTAGCACTTACTCTAAAACCTGCTGGAAAGCACTCGGAAGCTATAAAGTGATACAAGCACTCAACTCTCCTTGTTAATAAGGAGAAATTAATTGTAGGCACTAAACACCCTATAATTGCAAAGTACCTTGCTAAGGTAAGGGAAAACAGCTTTTGTACTTTACAAAAAAAAGCACCAAACCAGGCATGTCCAAGGGTCAGATTCCAGTGATTTCTCCTGTCTACATGGTGAATCTGGGCATACTGGAGCAATGCAGCAATTGCCTCATGTACACAGATAACCCTCTCCTCCTATCACCCAACACTACAACCAGAGAGAGATGCATTTACAAAGCCAAACTGGAAGCAAAGCTCTCTCCACCCAAGATTGTGCTAGACAGTCAAGAGGAGAAGGTTTACACCCATACTACACCTCAAGCAACACATAGCCCTTCTAAACCCACACCAGCAACACCCTCACATAGCAACCCTACACCCTTATATGCAAAGGCCTTTAACAGTAACCTGCCCAAGCAACAAGGACCTCTGAAGCTG
This sequence comes from Protopterus annectens, assembly GCF_019279795.1. Taxonomy (NCBI): domain Eukaryota; kingdom Metazoa; phylum Chordata; order Ceratodontiformes; family Protopteridae; genus Protopterus; species Protopterus annectens. The sequence continues at coordinate 91,051,816 of NC_056733.1, forward strand.
AAATGCAAACAAACACCAATCTCAACCAAAATGGCACATAGCTCACAACACCAGTGTGCCACCCAACAACAGCCCCTAACGCAACACAATGTACCCAACATTTTAGTCATAGGGACTCTATAGTCAGGCACAATGATGTCCCACTCACCAGGCTGAACAAGGAGAAAATTACAATCAGCTGCCAGTCAGGTGCCAGGATCCGCCACATAATGCATGCACTCAAGTCACCCCACAACAAGTACAAATATGACCCTATAATTGTCCATGTTGGAGTGAATGACTTGAGACATACCTCCCTGGACTACATGAAAAGAGACATGGAAGAGCTCTCGGATCATGTGGCCCAGGCAGGTATGACCCTAGCCCTGAGTAGCATCCTACCTTCACCCAGAATGATATCACAGTATAAGGACAAAATGATTGACTTCAACAAATGGCTAAGCTTCTGGTGTCATTCAAAGGGGATCCAGTACCTGTCTGCCTGGGATGACATGATTGACAGACCACAATGCTTTGCCAGAGATTGTCAGCACCTGTCACCCCTAGGATTCAGGTTACTAGCTAAGGCTCTTGCCACCCCTGTACTGCCTTTTGTAGGCAAAGTTCAAAGGACAAAACCACCACCGTAACAGGTACAAACATGCAAAATGTGAAGGTAATGCTACTCAATGCTAGAAGTCTAAACCTCAAAATGCACTCTCTCGAGGCACTCCTAAAAATGGAGGCCATTGATATCTGTGCAGTAACTGAGACCTGGTTCAAGGATTCAGACAGCACCCCTGCAATACCAGGCCACCAAAACAGGACCGAAACACTAAAGGTGGAGGGGTGTCCACATTCTCCAAGGATATTCACACCGCCAGGCTAGTTGCCCAACACAATGCGTCTGAAATTTTCTAGGTTCACAGGTTCATACTAGGCTATCTGCCCTAGGGGATTTATAAGCCCAGCCAGAATGTGTTTGGCTTTCGCCACCCATTTTAAATTAATTTTGCTACGCCCTTTTTCGAGGTTAGTATACTGTGCCTCTGTCTAACAGTGACACAGAAGTGATACCCGGGTTAAACTTATGATCTCCCATCCACTCATCAAGATTCCTCTTGAAGAGAGTCAATGAGGGACTCTGCCTAACCTGGACTGGGATTTTATTCCAGAGTGAAGGGAGCCTCTGGGTTATGAATCTGTCCCTCCAGCATGTCCTATTTATTTCAGTGCTGAGGTTCAAGTCTCTCAAGCGCGTAGCTCGATGGGATTTGGATTTTCTGAGGTGCAGCATGTCCATTAATTCCGGGTTGGACATGGCTTTATACGTCAGGCACAGATCGCCCCTGAACAGGCAGTATGCCACTGAGTAGAGCTGGAGTTTCTTTAACCTGGCAGCATATGGCATCTGTTTGAGCCCATTGATCCTCTTGGTGAGGTACTTTTGGTGTCTTTCCAGTTGCTGCAGGTGTCTGGTAAGGTACATCCCAAAAGGGGCATTGTACTCCATTATGGGCCTGATGAGGGATGAGTAAAGAGGCACGATGACCTCCCCTGATCTAGATGTGAATTCCTTCATGATTAGGTGGGCTATATAAAATGTTTTTCTAACCACTTTGGCCACATGGTTGTCAAATGAGAGACTGCTATCAACTTGGGTCCCCAGGTCCCTAATTACTTCTTCTGTACTTAATGGATTACCACCTATGTGGTAACTTGTGGGCACTTTGTTTTTGCCAAAGGGGATGACCATACACTTTTTGGCGTTTAGCTTGAGGCCATGGCTCTGGCACCAGTTGTCTGTTTCTATGAGGCCCTTTTGGAGGATGCTTGTGTCGGCTGGAGAGTCAATTATGGCGCCCAGTTTGCAATCATCTGCGAACTTGGTCAGCCACAGTCCTTCCGTGTTGGCCTGTACCTCCGAGAAATATATACCGAACAAGAGAGGTCCCAGGACTGAGCCTTGTGGGATGCCACTTGTAACTGGTTTGGAGTCTGACATGGCTCCAGCAATTCTAACCATGTGGGTTCTGTCCTTGAGCCAGTTTGCAACCCATTTAGTGACATAGGGGTTTATATTTAAGCTGGTGAGCTTATCTATAATGCCCGAGTGGGGTATTGTATCGAAGGCTTTGCGAGGTCCGGTAGGCTGTGTGGACCACCTTCCCTCATCAATGGCCTTGGTGACTGTTTCAAAGAAATCAACCAGGTTTAAGAGGCAGGATCTGCCCTTAACAAAGCCGAACTGGGTAGGATCCAGTGTCTGTAGGTCCCCAATATCTTTATTTATGAGGTCCATGATGATCCTTTCCATAGCTTTGCAGACCAAGCTAGTCAGGCTTATGGGGCGATAGTTTCCAGGATCCGTTGAGGCACCACCTTTGTGGAGAGGGACCACTGTTGCTGTACGCCACTCTTTGGGTACATATCCTGTAGTAAGGCTGAGATTGAACAGTAGTTTTATGTTTGGGTTTAGCTCTTCTTGGAGTTCATGTAGGACGCAGCCCGGGACACCGTCTGGTCCCATTGATGCTGTGTTTTGCTTTGGAGAGGGCGGCTCTTACCTGAGCACCTGAGATGTCAGGGGGGCAGCACTCTGCTGGGATAGATATTTGCCCTATTGGTGGGGGGGGAGTTTGCGCTGAACCTGTCAGCTAGGATGTTGGCCATGTCTGTGGGTTCGGTGTATTTTTTTGTCATTTTGGACTAATTCTGAGCATATCTGGGAATTCCCACCCAGGTTCCTAACATAACTAAAGAAAGCCTTGTGATTATCCTTAGTGTCCTGTGCAATTTTTCTCTCAAAGCTGGCCTTAGACGATTTTATGAGTGCCCTTAGTTTTTTGCTAATACTGATCAGAGATGCCTTCCCTTTTTGGGATTTTGCTCTATCATTTAGTAGCTTCCTCCTTCTATTGTATAGTTTGTTTATGGCTGGGGTCCACCAGACAGGACGTCTGCCTTTGGAGGATTGGATCTTGGTTTTACTTAGGATTGCATGATCCATGCTTTCCTGAAGGTGTTCACAAAATGCATTTATAAAGGATTCTGCGGTCTGGGCCGTATTTTCCACAGGCCCAGGGGCTTTGAAGGATTCCACCTCGGTTTTGAGGAGTGTGAAATTTGCTTTAGAGAAGTTTTTCACTGTGGTTTTCTGGGCAGGAGGTGGGGTCGGGATGTGAATATCCAGTGAGATTAGTTTATGGTCTGATCTTACCAGTGAGGGATACACTTCTGGTCTGGAGCATAGAGTCCCCATGTTGGTGATGATCAGGTCCAGTATGTTTTGCCCTCTTGTGGGAGTGGTAACAAGTTGTTCCATAGCATTTGAGTTTATAAATTCTAGGAACCTTTGGGCTAGGGTGTTGGAGCTAGAGTAATGCTCCCGTCTATGTTTGGGTAGTTGAAGTCACCCAATATAATGGTGTTTGGAGAGACCTTCATATTTTCCAGTGTTCTCAGGAAGGCCGAGTGGGGTTCCTGGGTTTGGGAGGGTGGTCTGTAGCAGGCTATAAACTGGAAGGCAGTTTTACCCACTGTTAGTTGTACATGGATAGTTTCTGATGCTTCGTGCTGTGCCACCAACCTGGAGGTGTGGGTATCTTTGTCGAATATTGATACTCCCCCTCCTTTTGTGGTTCGGTCCAAGTTTTGGGGCCGAAAAGCATGGTATGAGGTATAACCTGGTAGTGCTGGGGTGCTCTCGGGAGCCTTGAAACAGGTTTCTGTTACTGCACAGATATCGATGTTCTCCATGCTAAGGAGAGTTTTGAGTGTGTGCATCTTGAGGTTTAGATTTCTGGTGTTGAGTAGCATTACTCTTAGTTTCTTATCCCTTGTGATACCTATGGAGGTGGGTTTGTCTTTTGAGCCTTGCCTAAAAAAGGCACTATGGGGGTAGCAAGAGCCTTTGCCAATATCCGAAAGCCCAGGGGTGATAGGTGCAAGCCGCCCCTAGCGAAGCATCGTGGCTTGCTGGCAGTCATTGGATCCCCTTTGAATGACACCAATACTTAAGCCAGTTGTTGAAATTGATCATCTTGTCTTCATATTGTGGCATCATTCGTGGTGAGGGTAAGATGCTACTCAAGGTCAGGGTCATACCGGCCTGGGCCACATGCTCAGAGAGCTCCTCTATGTCTCTTTTCATGTAGTCCAGGGAGGGACGTCTCAGGTCATTCACACCAGCATGGACAATGACTGAGTCATATTTGTACTTGCCTTGGAGTGACCTGAGTGCTTGTGTTATGTGGCGGATCCTAGCGCCCGACAGGCAGCTCACTGTGACCTTCTCCTTGTTCAGCCTGGTGAGCGGGACGTCAGTGTGCCTGACGATAGAGTCACCTATTACAAATGTATCAGGTGTGTTGTTTAGCCTTAAGGGCCGTGACTGTTTGGCACACTGGCTTTGTGAGCTATATGTTGCACGTGTTTTGTTTTGGGCTAGCGGTTGCTTGGGTGTCTGCTTTGGAGGTCTCTGCTGCTTAGGCAGATTTTTATTTAGAGCCTCCGAGTATGTTTTTGTGTGTTTATGTGTTTGGTTTGCTGTCATAAGTCTATGTGAGACTGGAATTGTAGTGAGTGTGGTTTCCTTCTCCTCCTGACTGGTTACACCAGTACTGAGTTGAGAGAGCTTAGCCTCCAGTTTGGCTATATGGATGCATCTCTCACATGTGTTGGAATTTGTTGGGAGGAGGAGAGGGTTGTCTGTGTACATGAGGCAGTTGTAACATTGCCTCAAGATTCCCAGATTCACCAGCTGGACCGGAGAGGAGATTGACAACTGACCTTTGGACATGCTAGAATAGTATTGGGAATTCCTTTATAATTGAAAAAAAGGGCCAATGGGGAACAAGGTACTCAAGGGGAGTTTGTGAGGGTGTAGTGCTTTTAATTTTTTAGTGCTGACTTATATAATTGCTTTAGTGAGCAAGTGCCAGGTAATTTAAATGCAAAAACGACAAACAGTAACTTTCTTTTAAGTGAAACAAGGAAATAAGTACAGCAAGCAATGCAGATATCACTAGGGATCCACAGAAGCACTGAAAAGCCGTGTTTAGGTGGTATTAGCGTTTCAGGGAAATAACAAGCAAACAAACAAACAACAAGCATACAAACAACGCTAGATTCAACAGGCCTAGATCTACTCTATGCTACAGCAAACAAGGTGTACCAATTTCAGTAAGAAACAGTTGAAATATGCAGGCACTATAAGCCTTTAACCAGAAATTCCCAGCTCAGAAGGGCAGAGTCCAGCCTCTCCTCCCACAAGAGTGCAGACCATGAACCTTCTTAATGTAAAATAACTGGCCTGAAGGCCAAGTGCTTAAACAAGAACTAATACACTTTTAGAATAACAGACACTGAGCCCTCAATCAGCAGTTCCCAACTTAGAAGGATGTAAGCTACCTGTCCTGCCACCACAGTGCAGGCCACAAACCTTCCTAATGTAAAACAACTAGTCTGAAGCCCAAGTGCTTAATCCAAAAGATTTAGAATGATAGCTACACTTTAATCAAGTTACTACCAAGCAGTAGTAAATACAATTGAATACTTTAAAGAATGCCTGGATTAGTGCTCAAGTTATACAAACAAAGCTAGATTCAGCAGGCCTGGATCTAGTCTACGCTACAGCAAACAAGGTGTACTAATTTCAGTAAGAAGCAGTTCAGATATGCAGGCACTATAAGCCTTTAACCAGAAATTCCCAGCTCAGAAGGGCAGAGCCCAGCCTCTCCTCCCACAAGAGTGCAGACTACAAACCCTTTTAATGTAAAATAACTGGCCTGAAGCCCGTGCTTAAACCAGAATTAATACACTTTTAGAATAACAGACACGGAGCCCTCAATCAGCAGTTCCCAACTTAGTAGGATGTAAGCTACCTGTTCTGCCACTACAGTGCGGACCACAAACCTTCTTAATGTAAAACAACTGGTCTGAAGCCCAAGTGCTTAAACTAAAAGGCTTAGAATGAGTTACACCAAGCAGTAATAAATACAACTGAGTACTTTTAAGATGCCACAAAGGCAAAATAAAGTAGGAAGAAACACAAATACAGTAAAAGCAGAATTTTTTTTTTCAGAAAAGTAGCAAAAATAGTAGTAAAAACAATTCACGTGCAGTGCAAGCTGGCACACTTGAGTATGTAACAATATTAGTCCACACACAGTTTGAAAAAATGTAATTAAATTAAATAGGACTAAAAGCAAGTGCAGAAAAGGTTTACCTAGGTGCAACTAACACTAGGTAAGACTGTAATCTAAAGTGTAGTTTGCTATAGATGCCCCAGCATGCCCCAAGGTTCTCACTACACCTTTCAAAACATACTGGAAAATATTAAGATACAACCAAACACCCTAATACTGGGTAATTTCAAATACCCTGCCATTAACTGGGAAAACTATTCGTGTACCAACACCTTTGCCCAACAGTTCTTGGAATTCATAAATTCCAATGCCTTGGATCAACTAATCCATAGTCCCACCAGGGGCTCCCAATATCCTATACCTGGTCATTATCTACATGGGAAATCGATGCTCCACACCTTAGGTCACCCCCACATTAGTCAGGTCTGACCATAAGCTAATCACCCTTGATATCCACATCCCTCCCTCAGTAAGGAAACCTCCGTAAAAAACTTCTCCAAAGCCAACTTCATGCTACTCAAGACAGAAGTGACAAACTTCATGACATCCATGCAGATGGAAACAAAGTTTGACTGCTGAATTCTACACTGAGGCGTTTACGAGCACATCCACTCATGTATGAATCGTGCCATCCCAAATAGAACCAAGACGCTCTCCTCCAAAAAAAGGAAGCCAATCTGGTGGTACTCTGCCATAAACAAACTTTACAACAAAAGGAAGAAACTGTTGCAGAAAAGAGGAAAATCCCAGGATGCAAAAAAAACTCCCTTACCAGTCTCAGTAAGAAGCTGAGATCATAAAATCCTCCAAAGCTAGTTATAAAAATAAAATTGCCAAAGATTCCAAAGACAACCACAAGCCATTATATATCTATGTCAATAATCTAAATGGCAATGCTCAGATCTGCTCTGAGCTACAACAGAATGGCATTAAATATACAGATCGCAAGGATATTGCCAATATCCTGGCAGATCGATTCAGTGCCAACTTCACCCTCCTCTCACCCCCTAAAGGGCCTATCTCAATACTGAAAGATTGCCAAATTCTGGTAATAATGGCCTCTCCAAAGCTAAGAATACAGCATCCATGGGACCAGACGACATCCCGGGCTGTGTACTACATGAACTACAAAATGAAATGGCACATCACCTATGTGTCATATTTAATCATAGCCTCACCTCAGGCTTCGTGCCCTTATCGCACTCCACAAGGGGGGATCCACCTTGGATCCTGGGAACTACCGCCCCATCAGTCTGACGAGCCTGATCTTCAAGGCTATGGAAAGTATTATCACGGAACTTATAAACAAAAACATTGGTAACCTTCAAACACTGGACCCCACCTAGTTTGGGTCCATGAAGGGCCGAGCTTGTCTCCTGAACATGAATGACTTCTTTGAATCAGTCTCCAGAGCTGTGGACGAGCGTAAGGCGGTCCACACAGCCTATCTGGACCTCACCAATGCCTTTGACAACCCCTCTGGAATCATAGATAAACTTGCTAAGCTGGGCATTAATCCCTACATCATTTGATGGGTTGCCAACTGGCTTACTGGCAGAATCCACACTGTAGAAGTAGCTGACTCCAAATCCAGCTCCAGACAAGTGACAACTTGAGTACCTCAGGGTTCAGTCCTGGGACTGCTCTTGTTTGACATCTACTTCTCTGAAGTACAGGCCAACACTAAGGGACTCTGGCTAACAAAGTTCGCAGATGACTGCAAACTGGGAGCCTTTGTTGAATCCCCAAATGATGCGGATATTCTACAAAAGGGCCTTACAGAAACAGATGCTAGGTGCCAGAGCCATGGGCTCAAGCTGAATGCCAAGAAATGTATAGTTATGTACCAGTGAATTACCACATAGGTGGCAGTACACTACCGAAAGTATGATAAGAGACTTAGGGCACAGGTGGACAGTGGTCTCACCTTCGATAACCACAATGCCATAACAGTTAGGAAATCCTTCTATGTGGCACACCTCATCAGTAAGGGCTTTTATCCATGAAAAAGAAGGTCATTGTCCCATTGTACTCATCCCTCATTAGACCCATTATAGAATACAATACCCCATTTGGTATGTACCTCTCAAGACATCTGCAATAACTAGAAAGGCCGCAGAAATACCTCACTAAAAGAATCACAGGCCTAAAGCAGTTGCCCTATGCTGACTGTCTAAAAAAACTCCAGCTATACTCTGTCGCATATCGTCTACTCAGAGGCGATCTCTGCTTAACATACAAGGCCATGCCAAACCCACATATTGTTGGACATACTACACTTAAAGAAATCCCAATCTCTCAGAGCCACACACTCCAGGCATCTAAACATTGTCATCACAATGGACAAAACATGCCGGAGGGATAGGTTCCTGACCCACAGAGTCCCCCAGACTCTGGAATAGACTGCCCATACATGTCAGGCAGAGCACTTCTTTGGCCCTCTTCAAAAGGAACTTTGATGAATGGATGGGAGATAGGAAATTCACACTGGGGATCATGTCAATCACTCTGCTAGACAGCGGTCCAGGGAAGTAAATATTGTGGGAAGAAATAGCCAGGGAATTGTTATGGCTAGGCTTAGATAGGGCCTAGGGCCGATAGCCTAGTACCAACCTATGAACATGAAAGACATGTACCAGGACAAACCCTGAAGGTTCATAATCATGATGATCACATACACCACAGGGGAGAAAGTAGTAGTGTGCTCAATCGTTTTAGAGGACTAGAAGCTACACAAGAGATGGCCAATGTATTTGTAGGTAGCCAAGTGCATGGCTGCAGAGTGCATCAGCAATTTTTTACCGAACATGAAAGATATGTATTAGGAGAAACCCTGAAGGATCATAATCGTGATGATCAGATGCACCACAAAGAAGAAAGAAGTAGTATGCTCAATCGTTTGAGAGGACTAGAAGCTATGCAAGAGATGGCCGATGTATCTGTGGGTAGCCAAGTGCATGACTGCACAGAGCAATAGCATTTTCATGCTGAAGATGAAAGACATGTATCAGGAGAAACCCTGAAGGTTCATAATTGTAATGATCAGATGCACCACAAAGAAGAAAGAAGTAGTAATATGCTCAATCGTTTGAGAGGAGCAAAAGCTACGCAAAAGATGGTTTGAGGTATCTGTGGGTAGCCAAGTGGATGACTGCAGAGTGCATCAACATTTTCATGCTGAACATGAAAGACATTTACCAGGAGAATCCCTGAAGGTTCATAATCATAATGATCCGATGCACCGCAGGCAAGGAAGAAGTAGTGTGCTCAATCATTTGAGAGGACTAGAAGCTACACAAGAGATGGCTGATGTATCTGTGGGTAGTGAAGTGCATGACTGAGGAGCACATCAGCATTTTCATGCTGAACATGAAAGACATGTATCAGGAAAAACCCTGAAGGTTTGTAATCATTAGAGAGGACTAGCAGCTACGTAACTGATAGCTGATGTATCTGTGGGTAGCCAAGTGCATGACTGCAGAGCGCAACAGCATTTTCATGGTGAACATGAAAGACGTACAAGGAAAAACCATGAAGTTTCATAATCGTGATGATCAGATGCACTGTAGGGAGGAAATAAAAAGTAATGTTCTCAATCGTTTGAGAGGACTAGAAGCTACACAAGAGATAGCAGATGTATCTATGGGTAGCCAAGTCCATGACTGCAGAGTGCATCAGCATTTAGATGCTGAACTTGAAAGACATGTACCAAGACAAACCCTGAAGGTTTGTAATTGTGATGATCAGATGCACAGCAGGGAAGAAAGTAGTAGTAGTGTGCTCAATCATTTGAGGGGAGTAGAAGCTACGCAAGAGATGGCCGATGTATCTGTTGGTAGTGAAGTGCATGACTGAGGAGCACACCAGCATTTTCCTGCTAAACATAAAAGACATGCATCAGGAGAAACCCTGAAGGTTCGTAAACCTGATGATCAGATGAACCACATAGAAGAAAGTAGTAGTAGTGTGCTCAGTCGTTTGAGAGGACTAGAAGGTATGCAAGAGATGGCCGATATATCTGTGGTTAGCGAAGTGCATGACTGCAGAGCACATCAGCATTTTCCTGCTGAATATGAAAGACACGTATCAGGAGAAACCCTGAAGGTTCATAATCTTGATGATCAGATGCACCGCAGGAAAGAAAGGAGAAGTACTGTGCTCAACCGTTTGAGAGGACTAGAAGCTATGCAACAGACGGCAAATGTATCTGTGGTTAGCCAAGAGTATTATTGCAGAGCACATCAGCATTTTCATGCTGAACATGAAAGACATGAATCAGAAGAAACCCTGAGGGTTCGTGATCATGATGATCAGATGCACCACAGAGATGATAGTAGTAGTACTGTGATCAATTGTTTGAGATGACTAGAAGCTATGCAAGAGATAGCTGTTTCTATAGTTAGCGAAGTACATGACTGCAGAACGTATCAGCATTTTCATGATGAGCATGAAAAAAGACCTGTAATCGCGATGATCAGTTGCACCAAAGGGTACAAAGAAGATGAAGTATGCTCAAATGTTTGAGAAGACTAGAAGCTATGCAAGAGATGGCAAATGTATTGATGGGTAGCCAAGTGCATGACTGCAGAGTGCATAAGGATTTTAATACTGAGCATAAAAAAACACCTGTATCAGTAAAAACCCTGAAAGTTTGTAATCGTGATGATCAGATGCACTGCATGGAAGGAAGAAGTAGTGTGCTCAATCGAGAGGAGTAGAAGCTATGCAACAGATGGCCGATGTATCTCTGGGTAGCAAACTGCATGACCTCAGAGCACCTAAGTAATTTTATGCTGATTAAGAAAGACTTATCAGGAGAAAGACAGAAGGTTCATCTTTGTGATGATTAGGTGTACAGCAGGGAAGAAAGAAGTAGTAGTGTGCTCAATCATTTGAGAGGACTAGAAGTAATGCAAAGAGATAGCTGATGTATCTGTGGGTGGCCAAGTGTATGACTACAGAGTACATTAGCATTTTCATACTGAACATGAAAGACATGCATCAGTAGAAACCCTGAAGGTTCGTAACCAAGATAATCAGATGCACTGCCGGGAAGAAAGAAGTAGTGTGCTCAATCGTTTGAGAGGAGTTGAAGCTATGCAACAGATAGCAGATGCATCTGTGGGTAAACAAGAGTAAGACTGCAGAGTGCATCAGCATTTTCATACTGAACATGAAAGACATGTTTCAGTAGAAACCCTGAAAGTTCATAATCATGATGATCAGATGCACCGCAGGGAAGAAAGAAGTTGTGTGCTCAATCATTTGAGAGAACTAGAAGCTACGCAAGAGATGGCCGACATGTCTGTCAATAGCCAAGTGAATGACTGCAGAGTGCATCTACATTTTCATGCTGAATATGAAAGACCTGCACCAGGAGAAGCCCAGAAGGTTTGTAATCGTGATGATCAGATGCAGCACAGGAAAGAAAGAAGTACTAGTGTGCTCAATCATTAGAGAGGACTTGCGGCTTTGCAACAGATAGCTGATGTATCTACGGGTAGCCAAGTGCATATCTGCAGAGAGCATCAGCATTTTCATGGTACACATGAAAGACATGTACAAGGAAAAATCAAGAAGTTTCATAACCGTGATGATCAAATGCACTGCAGGGAGGAAAGCAAAAGTAGTGTTCTCAATCATTTGAGAGGAATAGAAGCTATGCAAGAGATAGCAGATGTATCTGTGGGTAGCCAAGTGCATGACTGCAGACCGCATCAGCATGTTCATGTTGAACATGAATGACCTGTATCAGGAGAAACCCTGAAGGTTTATAATCTTGATGATCCGATGCACCGCAGGAAAGAAAGGAAAGTAGTGTGCTCAACCATTTGGGAGGACTAGAAGCTATGCAAGCGATGGCCAATGTATCTGTGGGTAGGCAAGTGTATGACTGCAGACTGCATCATGCATAATATGAAAGATATGTATCAAGAGAGACCCTGAAGGTTCGTAATTATGATGATCAGATGCATCGCAGGGAAGAAAGTAGTAGTATGCTCAATCACTTCAGAAGACTAGACACTACGTAACAGATGGCAGATGTATCTGGGGGTAGCAAAGAGTATGACAGCAGAGCGCATCAGCATTTTCATGCTGAACATGAAAGACATGTACAAGGAGAAACCCTGAAGCTTTGTAATCATGATGATCAGATGCGCCGCAGGGATGAAAGAACTAGCAGTGTGCTCAATCACTTGAGACAGAGAAGTTATGCAAGAGATGGCAAATGTATCTGGGGGTAGCGAAGAGTATGACAGCAGAAAGCATTAGCATTTTCATGCTGAACATGAAAGATATGTATCAGGAGGAACCCTGAAGTTTCATAATCATGATGAGGAGATGTAGCACGCAGAGAACTAAGTGGTGTGATCAATCATTTCAGAGGACTAGAAGCTACAAATAGGATGGCTGATGTAACTCTTCATGGCCAAGTGCATGACTGCAGAGCGCATCAGCATTGTCATGCTGAACATGAAAGACATGTATCAGGAGAAACACTGAGGGTTCATAATTGACATGATCAGATGCACCACAGGGAAGAAAGAAGTATTAGTGTGCTCAATCATTTGAGAGGACTAGAAGCTGTGAAAGAGATGGCCCATGTATCTATGGGTAGCCAAGTGCAAGACTGCAGAGTGCATCAGTAAGTTCAAGCAGAATATGAAAGACAAGTATGAGGAGAAACCCTGACGTTTCATAATGGTGATGATTAGATGCATTGCAGGGAAAAATTAAGTATTAGTGTGTTCAATCATTTGAGAAGACTAGAAGCTATGAAAGAGATGGCCCATGTATCTATGGGTAACCAAGTGCATGACTGCTTAGCGCATCAGCATTTTAATGCTGAGCATGACAGAAGTCCTGTATCAAGAAAAACCCTGAAGGTTTGTAATCATGGTGATCAGACACACCATAGGGAAGAAAGTAGTAGTAGTGTGCTCAATTGTTTGCGAGGACAAGAAGCTATGCAAGAGATGGCCAATGCATCTGTAGGTAGCCAAGAGTATGACTGCAGAGCGCATCAGCATTTTCATGCTGAACATGAAAGACATGTATCAGGAGAAACCCTGAAGATTCGTATTTATGATGATCAGTTGACCCCGCAGGGAAGAAAGAAGTAATGTCGTCAACCCACAATAGATGGCTGATGTATTTGTGGATAGCCAAGTACATGACTGCAGAGCACAAAGTACAGTTTTGTACCTACCATAAATGTAGATGCCCGATAGGTATGCATCTGCAGTCCTTACATATGGGTTGTCCTGCCTCAGGCAGCCCTTCGGTCGGCCGGATTCCAAAGTCTGGGTCCGGCGTCGGCTGATGTCGCCCCTTCCCCGACGTCAGAGCGCCTGGGGTATAAAAGTGTCAGCCGACGCCATCTTCTTCAGTTTTTCTTGCCCCAGATGCCGGGTGCCCTCTAAGGAAAGCTAAATCTGGTAGAAATACAAAATATTGCAAACATGCACATTAATATAAAACAAATACACCATAATATATAACCCCAGCTAGCTATAAGAGGGATAAGTACCCAAGAAGTACCACAGAAGGGAAGGAGGGAGGGTAAACCTGACTGCAGATGCATACCTATCGGACATCTACATTTATGGTAGATACAAAACTGTACTATGTCCTTCAAGGATGCATCTGCAGTCCTTACATATGGGTAGAATACCATAGCCAAGCTGATGGTGGTAGGCTCTAAGAAAATGATGGTGTAGCTAAAATGCCCTGCAGGACTGCCGTAGCAAAGCCTGCTCCAGATCTGGAATATAAGGGTAAATTGTAATGCTTGGAAAATGTATGCACGGAGCTCCATGTAGCAGCTTCTAAAATGTCCTTCGTAGCCACCCCTCTTAAGAAGGCTGTGGAGGTGGCTGTAGCTCTGGTGGAATGAGGACTGATGTTAGCTGGCACAGCTTTTCCATGATAAGAGTAGCAGAATCGAATGCAATTTCCTATCCATTTTGAAATTGTCTGTTTGGAAATTGCTTTTCCTTGAATGCCTGCAGCATATGCTATCAACAGCTAGTCATTTTTTCTGAAAGTATTAGTTCTGTCCAAGTAGTAGCGTAATTGTCTGTGAATGTCCAGGGTATGCAGAAGTTTCTCTCCCTTGTTTTGTGGGTTTGGAAAGAAAGTAGGCAGGTGAATAGCTTGGTTCAATGAGACCCTGGATACCACCTTTGGCATGAATGAAGGATTGGTTCTCAAGGAGACTCTGTCCTGATGAAAAATAAGAAATGGTTGTACTGCCATGAGTGCCTGCAATTCAGATACTCTTCTTGCTGAGGTTATGGCCAGAAGGAAGGCAGTCTTCCAAGACAGGAACTGTAACTCTGAAGATGCTGCTTGTTCAAAGGGAGGTAAAGTCAACTTTTCCAACATGAAGTTAAGGTCCCATGTAGGCACTGGTGGTTTTCTTGGAGGATTGATGTTTTTAATTCCTCTTAGAAACTGCCTTAGGAGAGGATGAGAGAAGACAGGTGGATCAGTATTGTATTCTACTGAAATTGCTGAAGCATGAATTTTTATGGAAGAGTAAGAAAGGCCATTATGGAGCATGTCTGCCAAGTATTCCAGGATATGTGCCATGCTCATCACTGTGGCATCTAGGCCCTTTGCGGTGCTCCAAGTGTGGAATCTTTTCCATTTTGCTGAATATGTCTTTCTCGTGGAAGGTCTGCGAGCTTCCATGATGATATCCTTCACTCTCTTGGATAGCTTTTCCTGGTGAGGAGTCAAGGTATTCTCCAGGCAGTCAGCTGCAGGGTTTTCAGGCTGGAGTGCAGAGTTTTGTTAATTGTGCTGTGTCAGGAGGAGTGTCCATAGTGGTAGAGGCCATGGTTTTGTGTGTGACAGGCTCCGTAACAGTGGGTACCAGTGCTGCCTTGGCCAGTCCAGGGCTACTAGAATCACTTTTGGCTGCTCTGTCTTGATTTTCAGTAAGACCTTGGTCATTAGTGGGAGTGGTGGAAATGCATACACTGTTAGAGTATTCCAACTGAAAGACAGGGCATCCACTTTCCATGCTTGTGGGTGGTATGTCCTTGTGCAGAATTTCTTCAGCTGATGATTGTGGTGGGAGGCAAAAAGATCTATGTCCGGCCTCCCCCATGATTGTGTTATCTGAAGGAAGATATCTGGATGCAGCATCCATTTGTGTGGGTCCATGGTATTTCTGCTTAGGCTGTCCGCCAGTATATTGTCTTTTCCTGGCACAAACTGGGATTGCAGCTCTATATTGAGTTTTAGGGAAAGTTCCCAAAGATTCATTGCTAGTCTGCAAAGAGGGTAGGAATGGGTACCTCCTTGCTTGTTTATGTACCACATAACTGTGGTATTGTCTGTCCTTATTAGCAGGTGGCCTTGATGTAGAAAGAGCTTGAAGGCCTCGATTGCATGAATCACTGCCAGCATTTCCTTTTGGTTTATGTGCATGCGCAATTCTTTCTGAGACCATAGACCTTGGATGCATCTGTCCTCCATATGTGCTCCCCATCCATGGTCTGAAGCGTCCGAGGTAATGGTTTGGCTGGTTACTGGTTTGCTGAAAGGCAGGCCCCTGTTTGACTGGCTTGCTTGGGCCCACCACAGGAATTCCTTTTGAAGGCATGGAATGAGTGGTATCAAAGCTTCTAGGCTGTGATTGTGCTGAGACCATAAACTCCTTAGGTACCATTGTAGTTTTCTCATATGCAGCCTTGCTTGTGGAATCAAAAGAATGCACGATGCCATGTAACCCAGGGCCTGCAGGATTTTCCTTGCAGTCATCCGAGTTTGTTTTGTTAGATTTTTGAAGTAATCCGGTAGTTGTCTTTGTTTTTCTTCTGTGAGAAAAGCCATTTGGGTGGTTGTATCTAGTTCCGCACCCAGAAAAGTTATTCTTTGGGATGGCACAAGTCTTGACTTGTGAATGTTGACTGTGTATCCCAAGGCCTGCAGTAGGCGGATGGCATAATTCAAATGTTTTTCCAAAGTTTGTTGGCTGTCCGCTTGTATAAGGCAGTCGTCCAGATACGGGTATATTTGAATCCCCTGAAGTCTGCAGTGTGCAATTACTGATGCCAGGCATTTCGTGAATACTCTGGGTGCAGTAGATAAGCCAAAGGGCAATGCTGAGAATTGATAATGCTCTGAACCTGCAAGAAATCTGAGGTGTCTTCTGCAACTTTGTCTGATAGGGACATGCAGGTATGCCTCCTTGTGGTCTAGAGTTACCAGGAAAGACCCCTTGCCCAGCACGGGAAGGAGTTGCTGCAGGGTCAGCATTTTGAATTTTGGCACAATGAGATAAGTATTCAGTGCGGACAAATCGAGAATAGGCCTCCATTGTTTTTCTTTTCTTGGGACAAGGAATAGTCTGGAATAAAATCCTTGGCCTTGTTCTGCGAGAGGAACCTTTTCTATAGCTTTCATTTGCAATAGGTTGGCAATTTGTTTTAAAGCCTCTGCCCTCTGATTTGGTGGCAGGTTTGGCATTCCCTTTCTTTCTGGTAATGTATGGAAATGGAACCTGTATCCTTTGTCTATTATTTGCAGTGTCCATTTGTCCCTTGTAATACTGTGCCAACTTTTTGAGAATAAAGACAACTTTCCGCCCAAAGGTGCTTCTAATTGAGCCCTGGTCGGCGGGGTCAAGGTGAAGTCATTGAGTCTGTCCTTGTGCAGCAGTTGTTGGACCTGCACTACCTCTCTGGTTAGGAGGCTGCCATTGACGTCCTCTGTAGGAGCCTCTAGCTTGCCCTCTACCTCTGGCACGCCTGTTCTTGCCTCTTTGAAATCTCTCTTCTGGAAAGGACCAATTCTTAGAAGGCCAATTTCTGCTGAATCTTGGTGGTTGTACCTGGAGGAAATCTTTGACTGTTTGTACAGATTTTGCCTTTTCCTCAAATTTCTTTAAGACCTCTTGAGCAGTGGAGCCAAATAACTTTTGCTTTTCCAGTGGAGCATCCAGAAGCTTAGCCTTAACATGATCTGGCAGAGATTGTTCCTTCAGCCAGGCATGTCTATGCATGACTGCACCTGTCATTGCTGACCTACATGAAGCTTCCAATGCATCATAACCACACTGCAAGAAATGGTTGCTAACCTGTTGTGAATTATGTACCAGATCCTGAAGTGACTTACGATCTAGGGGTTCAGGCGAAGACAGTTTTTTCTGCAATTCATCTAACAAATACTCTTGGTACTGTATCATATGAAATTGACAATTTAAAGCCCTCATAGACAGAGTGGAAGAAGTGTACACTTTTTTACCCCATCTCTCTAAAGCCCTGGACTCCCTTTCAGAGGGGAGTGGATTTTTAGAAGTGGCAGCTGCAACCCCTTTAGGACCCTGGGAAATAGTTTCTGGGTCAGCAGAGTGGGCCTTGTAAAAGAAATGATGCGAGTCCGGGACCCTGTAGTACCTATCGGGTTTAACAGGAGCCGGAAGAAGGGTGTCAGGGGTAGTGCTAGACTCAGAATACACATCATCAATGACACTTAAAACAGGAGGAATAGCCAAAGGTCTATGCTGAGGTAAATGAAGAAAAGTCCTTAATCTCTTCCTGGAATCGGAGAATTCCTGGCCCTGCCATTGGAAATGCTCTCTCATGGAGTGAAGGGTCTCCCCAAAGGACAGCTCTTCAGGAGGGGAGGCAGAGGGAATAGATTCCTCTGCATCAGAATCCTCGTAGGCCGTGAAGGCCTCCTCCTGGTAGTCTGATAGAGCAGAGCCATCAGAGGCTTCTTCAGAGGACTGAAGTTCAGCAGACTCAACCCTGGGCCTTTTGTCTAGTGGGGGTTGACAGCCCCGGTCCGGATGAGGCTGAGAGCCCCTAATTAAGGAAATAAGGTCCTCAGCCAAACTTAGTATCTGAGAACCTGTAGTGGATCCCTGAGAAATAGACTTGGGAGGCAGAGTTTTTTGTTGCTTAGCAGCTTTAGCCCTAGTGAAAGCTTTTATGGACATGGATGCAGGGGGCCTGGCTGCCCCACGTGCTGGAGTAGTTTTGTCTAGGGGAATGGTGTCGGTAGGTTCCTGAACACCGATTTCCGAGGGTAATTCTATAACCGACGCAGAAAAGGCCTCCGGGACCGAGGCTGTCGGTTGAGCGGTTTCTACGGACAGAAGTACCAAGGACTCGGTTTCAGCCGAGACCGAGACACTCGCGGCAGGCCTAGGAGCGGTTTCAGCCGAAACCACGGTCCGAGTGTGTCGGTCCTTGTCCTTCCGTTTCTTGGTTAAATGAGAAGTCGGAGTCTCCGACGGCATTTTATAAGAGAAACTAGCCCCAAAAAATTCCTCTGCAAACTCCGACCGACGCCTAAGAGTGCGTCGATTAAAGGAGGCATAGGCAGTACAGGCTGAGACATCGTGGTCTGGGCCTAGGCAGGGGAGGCAGTAGGAATGGAAATCCTTATGAGGTATTTGTTTCCCACAAGTCAAGCAATTATTAACTTTAAGCGTTTGATCTGACATCGGCTGAGGCAAGAAAGAGTCCCCAATGGGGTACTTAGCTTTTTGAAGTCTTCGGTAGCTGAAGTTACAGGAGCTGGCCGACCGGCACTTGCGAACTGCTTCTGCTTCGGGCACCATGTGGCAAGAAAGACTGAGGAAGATGGCGTCGGCTGACACTTTTATACCCCAGGCGCTCTGACGTCGGGGAAGGGGCGACATCAGCCGACGCCGGACCCAGACTTTGGAATCCGGCCGACCGAAGGGCTGCCTGAGGCAGGACAACCCATATGTAAGGACTGCAGATGCATCCTTGAAGGACACCGGCATTTTCATGCTGAATATGAAACACATGTATCAGGAGAAATAAAGGTTCATAATTGTGATGATCAGATGCACCGCAGGGAAGAAAGAAGTATTAGTGTGCTCAACTGTCTGAGAGGACTAGAAGCTATGTAAGAGATGGGTGATGTATCTGTGGGTAGCCAAGTGCATATCTGCAGTACTCATTAGCATCTTCATGCTGAACATGAAAGACATGAATCAGGAGAAACCTTGAATGTTCATAATCGTGATGAGTAGATGTACCTGAGGGAAGAAAGAAGTACTGTGGTCATTCGTTTGAGAGGACTAGAAGCTATGCAAGAGAGGGCAGATATACGTGTGGGTAGGCAAGTGCATGACTGCAGACTGCATCAGTATGTTCATGCTGAATATGAAATACTTGTATCAGGAGAAACCCTGAAGTTTCAGAACCATGATGATCAGATGTACTGCAGGGAAGAAAGAAGTATTAGTGCACTCAATCGTTTGAGATGGCCAGAAACTACGCAACAGATGGTCGCTGTATCTTTGGGTAGCCAAGTGCATGACAGCAGAGCGCACAACCATTTTCATGCTTAACATTAAAGACATGTACCAGGAGAAACCCTGAATGTTCATATTTGTGATCATCAGGTGCACCGTGGGGAAGAAAGAAGTAATGTCCTTAACCCAGAAGACATGACCGATATATCTGTGGGTAGCCAAGTACATGACTGCACAGCACATCTGTATTTTCATGATAAACATGAAAAACATGTATCTGGAAAAACCCTGAAGGTTCATAATAGTGATGATTAGATGCACTGCATGGAAGAAAGAAGTATTAGTGTGCTCAATCATCTGAGAGGACTAGAAGCCAGAACAGATGTCTGATGTATCTGTGAGTAGCTAAGTGCATGACTGCAGAGTGCAACTGCATTTTCATGCTGAATATGAAAGACATGCATCAGGGAAAACCCTGAAGGTTCATAATCGTGATGATCAGATGCTCCGCAGGGAAGAAAGAGGTAGTTGTCAGCTCAATCATGTGAGAGGACTAGAAGCCACACAGCAGATTGCAGATGTATCTGTGGGTAGCCCAGAGTATGACTGCAGAGCGCATCAGCATTTTCATGCTGAACATGAAAGGCATGCATCAGGAGAAACCCTGAAGTTTCGTAATCGTGATGATCAGCTGCACCATAGGGACGAAAAACGTAGTAGTGTGGTCAATATTTTGAATGGACTAGAAACTATGCAAGAGTTAGCCGATGTATCTGTGGGTAGCCAAGTGCATGACTACAGACTGCATTTTAATGCTGGACATGAAAGACATTTATCAGGAGAAATTCTGGAGGTTCGTAATCATGATGAGCAGATGTAACGCAGGGAAGAAAGAAGTAGTGTGCTCAGTCGTTTAAGAGAAGTAGAAGCTATGCAAGAGATGGCCCATGTATCTGTGGGTAGCCAAGAGTATGACTGCGGAAAGTGTCAGCATTTTCGTGCTGAACATCACAGACATGTATCAGGAGAAACCATGAAGGATCGTAATCATGAGGATCAGATGCACCACAGGGACGAATGTAGTAGTAGTGTGCTCAATAGTTTGAGAGAACTAGAAGATACGCAAAAGATAGCCGATGTATCTGAGGGTAGCCAAGTGCATGACTGCAGAGCGCATGAGGATTTTCATGCTGAACATGAAAGACATGTATCAGCAGAAACCTAGAAGGTTTGTAATCGTGATAAGCAAATGTACTACAGGGAAGAAAGAAATAGTGTGCTCAATTGTTTGAGAGGACTAGAAGCTACGCAAGAGATGGCCGACGTATCTCTGGGTAACCAAGTGCATGACTGCAGAGCATATCAGCATTTTCATGCTAAACATGAAAGACATGTATCAGGAGAAATGCTCAAGGTTCATAATCGTATGATCAGATGCACTGCAGGGAAGAAATTAGAAGTAGTGTGCTCAATCGTCTGAAAGGACTAGATGCTACGCAACACATGGCAGATGTATCTGTCGGTAGCCAAGTTCATGACAGTAGAGCGCATCAGCATGTTCATGCTTATAATGAATGACATTTATCAGGGGAAACCCTGAATGTTCGTAATCATGGTGATCAGATGCACCGCAGGGAAAAAAGAATTAGTGTGCTCAATTGTTTGTGAGGAGTATAAGCAATGCAAGAGATGGCCAATGTATCTGTGGGTAGCCAAGTGCATGACTGCAGAGTGCATCAGCATATTCATGCTGAACATGAAAGACATGTATAAGGAGATATCCTGAAGGTTCATAATCATGATGATCAGATGCACCACAGGAAAGAAAGTAGTAGTAGTAGTGTGCTCAATCGTTTGAGAGGACTAGAAGCTATGCAGCAGATGGCCACTGTATTTGTGGGTAGCCAAGGGGATGACTGCAGAACGCATCAGGATTTTAATGCTGAGCATTAAAGAAGACCTATAAAAGGAAAAACCCTAAAGGTTTGTAATCGTGATGATCAGATGCGCTGCAGGGAAGAAAGAAGTAGTAGTAGTATGCTCAATCGTTTGAGAGGACTAGAAGTTACTCAAGAGATGGCAGATGTGTCTGTGGTTAGCCAGGTGCATGACTGCAGATCGTATCAGCATTTTCATGCTGACCATGAAAGACACGTATCAGGAAAAACCCTGAAGGTTTGTAATCACTATCATCAGATGCACTGCAGGGAAGAAAGAATCAGTAGTGTGCTCAATCGTTTGAGAGGACTAGAAGCTATGGAACAGATGCCACATGTATCTGTGGGTAGCCAAGTGTATGACTGTAGAGCGCATCTGCATGTTCATGCTGAACATGAACGACATTTATCAAGAGAAACCCTGAAGGTTCGTAACCGTGATGATCATATGCATCACAGTGAAGAAAGAAGAATTATTGTTCCCAATCGTTTGAGTGGACTAGAAGCTACACAACAGATGGTAGATGTATCTGTGGGTAGCCAAGTGCATGACTAGAGAGCTTATCACCATTTTCCTGCTGAAGATGAAAGACATGTATCAGGAAAAACCCTGAAGGTTCATCATCGTGATGATCAGATGCACTGCAGTGAAAGAATGAAGTAGTTTGCTCAATTGTTTGGGAGGACTAGAAGCTACACAAGAGATGACAGATGCATCTGTGGGTAGCAGAGTGCATGACTGCAGCGTGCATCAGCATGTTGATGCTGAACATGAAAGACATATCAGGAGAAACTCTGAAGGTTCGTAATTATGATCAGATGCACTGCAGGGAAGAAAGAATAAGCATGCCCAATTATTTGAGAGGAATAGAAGTTACGCAAGAGATGGCAGATGTATCTATGGGTAGCCAAGTACATGACTGCAGAGCGAATCAGCATTTTAATGTTGAGCATGACAGAAGACCTGTTTCAGGAAAAACCCTGAAGGTTTGTAATCATGATGATCAGATGCACCGCAGGGAAGAAAAAAGTAGTGTGCTCAATCGTTTGAGAGGACTAGAAGCTATGCAAGAGATGACCGATGTATATATGGGTAGCCAAGTGCATGACTGCAGAGTGCATCAGCAGTTTCATGCTGAACATGAAAGAGATGTATCAGGAAAAACCCTGAAGGTTCGTAATTGTAATGTCAGATGCACCACAAGGGAGAAAGTAGTAGTGTGGTCAATTGTTTGAGAGAACTAGAAGCTACGCAAGAGATGGCCAATGTATCTGTGGGGACCCAAGTGCATGACTGCAGACCGCATCAGCATTTTCATGCTGAACATGAAAGACATGTATCAGGAGAAACCCTGAAGGTTTGTAATATGATGATCAGATGCACCACAGAGAAGAAAGTAGTATTAGTGTGTTCAATCATCTGAGAAGACTAGAAGCTACGAAACAGATGGCCGATGTATCTCTGGGTAGCCAAGTGCATGACTGATGAGCACATCAGCATTTTAATGCTGAGCATCACAGAAGATCTCTTTCAGGAAAAACCCTGAAGGTTTGTAATCGTGATGATCAGACGCACCATAAAGTAGAAATAAGCAGTGTAGTTAAACATCTGAGAGGACTAGAAACTACGCAAGAGATGGTAGATGTATCTGTGGGTAGCCAAGTGCATGACTGCAGACCGCATAAGCATTTTCATGCTGAACATGAAAGACATGTATCAGGAGAAACCCTGAAGGTTTGTAATCCTGATAATTAGATGCACCACAGGGATGAAAGTAGTAGTGCACTGAATCGTTTGAGAGGACTAGAAACTATGCAAGAGATGACCGATGTATATATGGGTAGCCAAGTGCATGACTGCAGAGTGCATCAGCAGTTTCATGCTGAACATGAAAGAGATGCATCAGGAAAAACCCTGAAGGTTCGTAATTGTATTATCAGATGCACCACAAGGGAGAAAGTAGTAGTGTGGTCAATTGTTTGAGAGAACTAGAAGCTACGCAAGAGATGACCAATGTATCTGTGGGGACCCAAGTGCATGACTGCAGACCGCATCAGCATTTTCATGCTGAACATGAAAGACATGTATCAGGAGAAACCCTGAAGGTTTGTAATATGATGATCAGATGCACCACAGAGAAGAAAGTAGTATTAGTGTGTTCAATCGTCTGAGAAGACCAGAAGCTACGAAACAGATGGCCGATGTATCTCTGGGTAGCCAAGTGCATGACTGATGAGCACATCAGCATTTTAATGCTGAGCATCACAGAAGATCTCTTTCAGGAAAAACCCTGAAGGTTTGTAATTGTGATGATCAGACGCACCGCAAAGTAGAAATAAGCAGTGTGGTTAAACATCTGAGACGACTAGAAACTACGCAAGAGATGGTCGATGTATCTGTGGGTAGCCAAGTGCATGACTGCAGACCGCATAAGCATTTTCATGCTGAACATGAAAGACATGTATCAGGAGAAACCCTGAAGGTTCGTAATCCTGATAATTAGATGCACCACAGGGATGAAAGTAGTAGTGCACTGCATCGTTTGAGAGGACTAGAAACTATGCAAGAGATGACCGATGTATATATGGGTAGCCAAGTGCATGACTGCAGAGTGCATCAGCAGTTTCATGCTGAACAGGAAAGAGATGCATCAGGAAAAACCCTGAAGTTTCGTAATTGTATTGTCAGATGCACCACAAGGGAGAAAGTAGTAGTGTGGTCAATTGTTTGAGAGAACTAGAAGCTACGCAAGAGATGGCCAATGTATCTGTGGGGACCCAAGTGCATGACTGCAGACTGCATTAGCATTTTCATGCTGAACATGAAAGACATGTATCAGGAGAAACCCTGAAGGTTTGTAATATGATGATCAGATGCACCACAGAGAAGAAAGTAGTATTAGTGTGTTCAATCGTCTGAGAAGACCAGAAGCTACGAAACAGATGGCCGATGTATCTCTGGGTAGCCAAGTGCATGACTGATGAGCACATCAGCATTTTAATGCTGAGCATCACAGAAGATCTCTTTCAGGAAAAACCCTGAAGGTTTGTAATCGTGATGATCAGACGCACCGCAAAGTAGAAATATGCAGTGTGGTTAAACATCTGAGAGGACTAGAAACTACGCAAGAGATGGTCGATGTATCTGTGGGTAGCCAAGTGCATGACTGCAGACCGCATAAGCATTTTCATGCTGAACATGAAAGACATGTATCAGGAGAAACCCTGAAGGTTCGTAATCCTGATAATTAGATGCACCACAGGGATGAAAGTAGTAGTGCACTGAATCGTTTGAGAGGACTAGAAACTATGCAAGAGATGGCAGATGTATCTGTCGGCAGCCAAGTGCATGATTGCAAAGCGCATCAGCATTTTCATACTGAACATGAAAGACATGTATTATGAGAAACCCTGAAGGTTCGTAACCGAGATATGCAGATGTACAACAGAGATGACAGAAGTAGTGTGCTCAATCGTTTGAGAGGACTAGAAGCTACGCAGGAGATGGCAGATGTATCTGTGAGTAACTAAGTGTATGACTGCAGTGCAGATCAGCATTTTCAGGCAGAACATGAAAGACATGTATCAGGTGAAACCCTGAAGGTTCAAAATCGTGATGAATCAGATGCACTGCAGGGAAGAAATAAGAAGTAGAGTGCTCAATTGTTTGAGAGGACTAGTAGCTACGCAAGAAGTGGCAGATGTATCTGTGGGTAGCCAAGAGCATGACTGCAAAGCATATCAGCATTTTCATGCTGAACATGAAAGGCATGTATCAGGAGAAACCCTGAAGGTTCATAATCGTGATGATCAGATGCACAGAAGGGAAGAAAGGAGGAGTGTGCTCAATCACTTGAGAGGACTAGAAGCAATGGAAGAGATGGTTGATCTATCTGTGGGTAGCCAAGTGCCTGACTGCAGACAGCAACAGCATTTTCATGCTGAACATGAAAGCCATGTATCAGGAAAAACCCTGAAGGTTGGTAATCATGATGGTCAGATGTACCGCAGGGAAGAAAGAAAAAGTAAAAATATTAAAGAAAGAAAAAGTAGTGTGCTCAATTGTTTGAGAGGACTAGAAGCTCTGCAAGAGACTGCCAATGTACCTGCGGGTAGCCAAGTGCATGACTGCAGAGCGCATCAGCATTTTCATGCTGAACATGAAAGGCAGGTATCAGGAGAAACACGGAAGGTTCATAATAGTCATGATGATCAGATGCAAAGAAGGGAAGAAAGAAGTAGTCTGCTCAATCGTTTGAGAGCACTAGAAGCTAAACAACACATGGCAGATGTATCTGTTGGTAGCCAAGAATATGACTGCAGAGCGCATCAGCATTTTCATGCTGAACATGAAAGACATGCATCAGGAGAAACCCTGAATGTTCGTAATCATGATGATCAGATGCAGCGAAGGAACGAAAGATGAAGTACTGCGGTCAATCATTTGAGAGGAGTGGAAACTATGCGAGAGATGGCCGATGTATCTGTGGGTAGCCAAGTGCATGAATGCAGAGGGCATCAGCATTTTCATGCTGAATATGAAAGATATGTATCAGGAGCAAAGCTGAAGGTTCGTAATCATGTTCATCAGATGCACCGCAGGGAAGCAAGAAGTATTAATGTGTTCAGTTGTTTGAGAAGACCAGAAGCTATGAAACAGATGGGTGATGTATCTGTGGGTAGCCAAGTGCATGATTGCAGATCGCATCAGCATTTTCATGCTGAACATGAAAGACATGCATCAGTAGAAACCCTGAAGGTTCGTATTTGTGATTATCAGGTGCACTGCAGGGAAGAAAGGAGGAGTGTGCACAATCGTTTGAGAGGACTAGAAGCTAAGCAAGAGATTGGTGATGTATCTATGGGTTGCCAACTGCATGACTGATGACTGTATCAGCATTTTAATGCTACGCATGACAGAAGACTTGTTTCAGGAAAAACCCTTAGGGGTTGTAATTGTGATGATCAGGTGCACCGTAGGGAAGAAAGTAGTAGTGTGCTCAATTGTTTGAGAGGTCTAGAAGCTATGCAAGAGATGGCAGATATATCTGTGGGTAGCCAAGTGCATGACTGCAGACTGCATCAGCATTTTCCTGCTGAACATGCAAGACATGTATCAGGAGAAACCCCGAAGGGTCGTAATCATGATGATTAGATGCACCACAGGGAAGAAAGATGTATTAGTGTGCTCATTCGTCTGAGAAGACCAGAATCTGCAAAACAGATGGCTGATGTATCTGTGGGTGGCCCAGTGCATGACTGCAGAGCGCCTCAGCATTTTCATGCTGAACATGAAAGACCTGTATCAGGAGAAACCCTGAATGTTCGTAATTGTGATGAGCCGATGTACTACAGGGAAGAAATAAGTATTTAGAGTGCTCAATCTTTTGAGAGGACTAGAAACTGTGGGTAGACAAGTACATGACTGCAGAGTGCATCAGCATTTTCATGCTGAACATAAAAGACATACATCAGGAAAAACCCTGAAGGTTCGTAATAGTGATGATCAGGTACACCACAGGGAGTAAAGAAATGCTGCGTGCAATCATTTGACAGGACTAGAAGCTACGCAAGAGATGGCCAATGTATGTGCGGGTAGCCAAGTGCATGACTGCAGTGCACATCAGCATTTTCATGCTGAACATGAAAGACATCTCTCAGGTGAAACCCTGAAGGTTCGTAATCATGATGATCAGATGCACTGCAGGTAAGAAAGAAGTATTAGTGTGCTCAATTGTTTGAGAGGACTAGACGCTGCACAAGAGATGGCCAATGTATCTGTGGGTAGCCAAGTGGATGACTGCAGAGAGTATAAGCATTTTCATGCTGAACATGAAAGACACGTATCAGGAGAAATGCTGAAGGTTCATAATCATGATGATCAGATGCAGCACAGGGAAGAAAGTAGTGCACTCAATTGTTTAAGAGGACTAGAAGCTACGCAAGAGATGGCCGATGTTATCTGTGGATGGTCAAGTGCTTGACTGCAGAGCACATGAAAATTTTCATGCTGAACATGAAAAACGTGCATCAGGAGAAACCCTGAAGGTCCGAAAATCATGATGAGCAGATGTAATGCAGGGAAGAAAGAAGTATTAGTATGCTCAATTGTTTGAGAGGTCTAGAAGGTATACAACAGATGGTCGATTTATCTGTGGGTAGCCAAGTGCATGACTGCAGAGCGCATCAAAATTTTCATGCTGAACATGAAAGAAATGTATCAGGAAAAACCCTGAAGGGTCTCAATCATGATGATCAGATGCACCGCAGGGAAGTGCCTGTAACTCTGAGACTCTTCGTGCTGAGGTTATTGCCAGAAGCAGAGCAGTTTTCCACGACACATATTTTAACTCTGCTGAATTGGCTGGCTCAAAAGGAGGTAAAGTTAGTTTTTCCAAGACAAAGTTGAGGTTCCAAGTTGGTGTTGGTGCTCTCCGGGGCAGTCTTATGTTTTTCGCCCCTCTGGGGTACTGTTTTAATAATGGATGAGAGAAAATAGGAGGATCCGTGTTGTAATGAGCTGAGATGGCAGAGGCGTGGATCTTAATGGATGAGAAGGATAGGCCTTTGTCCAGCATCTCAGTTAAGTATTGTAATATCTGAGGAATATTTGGAACAAGAGGGTCAAAGTTTTGGGCCTGGTTCCAGGCGCAGAATCTCTTCCACTTTTCTGAATAGGATTTCCTGGTGCTGGGCCTCCTGGCCTCCAAATGACATCCATAACAGCTTTAGAGAGAGGTGCTGGTTGCTTGGCTAAGTAAGCTGCCATGCAGCCAGGTTTAAGGTTTTGAGCTGGCTGTGCAGGATCTGACTGTTTTGTTGCATCAGAAGATGAGGAATTTGAGGTAAAATCCATGCTGGGCCTTGAGCCAAGTTCTTCAAGATTGGGTACCAGTGCTGGCCTGGCCAGTCTGGGGCAATCAGGATCATTTTTGGCCTTTCTTGTCTGGCTTTTAGGAGTACCTTTGACAGGAGAGGCAGTGGTGGGAAGGCATAAACATTTAGGGTTTTCTAGCTGAACGAAAGAGCATCCACATTCCATGCTTGTGTGTGGTAAGTCCTTGTGCAGAATTTCTGTAGTTGGCAGTTCAGAGGGGAGGCAAAAAGATCTATGTCTGGGCACCCCCATTTTTGTGTTATCATGCTGAATACTTGTGGATTTAATTTCCACTCGTGAGGATCCATGATGTTTCTGCTTAAGTTGTCTGCCAAAGTATTTTTCTTTCCTGGCAGGAATTGAGCTTGCAGATGAACTTGATAGGTCAGTGCTGTGTTCCACAAAGTCATGGCTTGTCTGCAGAGGGGATAGGAATGAGTGCCCCCTTGCTTGTTTATGTACCACATAACTGTGGTGTTGTCCGTCTTTAGCAATAGTTGTCCTGGATGCAGAAGGTCCTTGAAAGCTGTTAGGGCATTTTGTACAGCTAGCATCTCTTTTTGATTGATGTGAAGATGCATTTGTTCTGCGGCCCACTTGCCCTGAATACATTTTCCTGCCATGTGTGCTCCCCAGGCATAATCCGAAGCATCTGTTGTTAGTGTCTGCCTGGCTGTGGGTAAAGTGAAAGGCTGTCCCTTGTTGTGGTGACATGCCTGTGCCCACCATCGAAACTCCTGTTGTAGGCAGGGAATAAGTGGTATTACTGTTTCCAAACTGTGACAGTGTTGTCCAAACACTTTTTAGGTACCATTGTAATTTCCTCATATGCAGTCTGGCATATGGTATTAGCAGAATGCAGGACGCCATGAACCCCAAGGCCTGCAGAATTTTTCTTGCAGGGAGTTGGGTCTTTGTTGCCATCAATTGAAAGTACTGAGTCAGTTGTCTTTGCTTGTCTGGCGTGAGATAAGCCATCTGGGCCATTGTATTTATGCTGGCACCCAGGAATATTATCTCTTGTGAGGGCACTAGTTTTGACTTCTTTTCGTTTACTGTGTACCCTAGGCAAATTAGCAATCTTTTTACAAACGCCAGATGCTTTAGAAGAATGTCTTTGCTCTCTGCTTGAATAAGACAGTCGTCCAAGTAGGGATATATTTGAATTCCTTTTTGTCTGCAAAATGCAATTACTGGTGCCAGGCATTTTGTGAAGACCCTGGGCGCAGTAGATAAGCCAAAGGGCAGTGCAGAGAATTGGTAATGCATTGTGCCATCTATGAATCTGAGGTATCGTCTGCAATTTTTTCTGATTGGGACATGCAGGTATGCATCTTTGAGGTCCAATGTAACTAGCCAAGCCTTCTTGCCCAGCATGGAAAGAAGTTGTTGTAGTGTCAACATTTTGAATTTCGGAACATCCAGGTAAGTATTTAGAGTAGAGAGGTCCAGTATGGGTCTCCAGGCTTTGTCCTTTCTGGGGACCAAGAAAAGTCTTGAGTAAAATCCTTGTCCTTGTTCCTGCTGTGACAATTTTTGAACAGCTCTCATGTCCATGAGGGCTGTAATTTGTTTTTGTGCCTCTGCCCATTGATTTTGTGGCAGGTCTGTCATTCCTTTGGCTTATTTTAGTAAATGAAAGCACTAATTGGAACTGTTTTGAGTATCCGGTGTGGTCCTTTTTCCTCCCTCATTTTACTCCTTTTGGCCTTGGTAGAGTGTGAAAGTGGAACCTGTAACCTTGAGACACAACATCCAGAACCCATTTGTCTTGGGTGATTATATGCCAATTTTGCGAAAAAAGAGCTAGTTTTCCCCCTAAGGGAGCTGCCAAAAGGTAAGTGCTTGGCATGTGAAGGGGAAAGTCATTGGGACTGTTTCCTATAAGGTTGTGACTTGTCTTCTCCTCCTTTTGGGGTTGAAGCAACCCACTGTCATGGTTTGTAAGAGCCTTGGGGCTGAGATCTGCCTCTTGGGCATCTGTATCTGCCTCTTTGTGGTCTGTCTGACACTGGAAAGGACCAATTTTTAGAAGGCCAATTTCTGCTAAATTGAGGTGGCTGTACCTATAAGAAATCCTTCACTGTTTGCATAGATTTTGCCTTATCCTCCATTTTCTTTAATACCTCTTCTGCTTTAACACCAAACAAGATATCATGCTGTAAAGGAGCATCCAATAATTTTGCCTTAACATGATCAGGGAAACCTTGTTCTTTTAACTAAGCATGCCTTCGAATCACAGATCCAGTAACTGCGGCTCTACAAGAAGCCTCTAATGAATCAAAACCACATTGCAAAGTATGTTTTCCCACTTGTTCAGCTGCATGCAATAGTCAGGGCTTTCTGAGCTTGTAAGCATTTTCTGTTTTAACAGAGACATTAAATATCGCTGGTATTTAAGCATGTGGAACTGGCAATTTAAAGCCCTTACTGCTAAAGTTGCAGAAGTGTAAACTTTCTTTCCCCATCTATCTAATGCTCTAGAATCCCTGTCAGAGGGAACTGGATTTTTAGCAGTGGAAGCCTTTACCCCTTTGAGACCCTGGGAAATAGTTTCTGGGTCAGCAGCAGGGTTTTTATAAAGAAATTTGTGAGAGTCAGGGACTCTGTAGCACCTATCTGGCTTGACTGGTGCTGGGGGCAAAGAATCAGGGGTTAAACTGGATTCAGACAACACATCATCCACAATGTCTAACACAGGCGGAATAGCAAGGGGCCTGTGCTGAGGCAATAAAAGAAAATCTCTGAGCCTTTTCTTGGATTCTGAATAATCCTGGCTGTCCCAATGGAAATGCTCCTTCATGGTATGTAAAGTTACCCCAAAATAGTAATCCTCAGGAGGAGAGGCTGAAGGGATTGATTCTTCAGCATCAGATTCCTCATAGGGGGGCAAAGAGTATCCCTGGTCTGAAGAGGAATCAGAAGAAATGGAAACCTGGTCAGAGGAATCATAGTCTGTATCCTGCCTAGGCCTTTTATCAGGAGGGGGATGGGAACCCCTGATCAGAGTTATTAGGTCGTCGGCCATTTTGAGCATTTGTTTTTTAGGCATGGAGGCCTGTCCAGGTGAATGCTGTACTTGTTTCTTTGTCTTTAATGGAGTTTTAGACTTGGTTGTTGTTTTGATGGTAAGCTGTGAAGGTCTGAAAACACCCTCAGAAGCCGATGCCTGCTCAGCGGCTCCAGACCCATCTGAGGGGTTAATTTCCGTAGGTGAGTTTCCAGAGGCCTAGTAATCTCCAGGTGGGAGTCGGAGGCAGTCTGTGGCTCTGAGGTAGTGGGTGTCAGGGGCTGCGAAAGCACCTCATTGAGAACCGGCGAACTGGCGATTGGCCTAGAAGAGGCTTCATTGTCAGTTTTGGACCTCGGATGCCTGTCCTTATCTTCGTCTTTGCATTTTTTGTGTATTCCGGTCGTCGGTTGTTCCGACGGCATGGTATAATTGAACCTTCGGCCAAAATAATCACGTGCAAAATCAAACCATTTAATAGTGCGCTTGTTAAATCTAGCACAAAACCGACAACTAGGGACGTTATGGTCTGGGCCTAGGCATGGAATACAGTAAGAATGAAAATCCTTATGAGGTATTTGCTTCCCACAAGAAATGCAATTATTAACTTTAACTGACATCGGTCTGAGGCAAGAAAAAGTTTCCCCAACGGGGTACTTAGCTTTATTGAAGACTTCGGTTCTAAAATTCAAATTCGAAAATCTCAGGAGTCGGCCGACTGGCACTTGCGAACTGCTTTTGCTTTGGGCACCGCACGCCAAGAAAGACTGAAGAAAATGGTGTCGGCTGCATCTTATATACCCCTGGTGCACTGACGTCAGGGAAGGAGCGACAGCAACCGACGCTGGACCAAGACTTTGGAATTCTGGCCGCCTGACGGCAGGATAACCCAAGTGTAATGACTGCAGCAGTGAAACATGACGAACATCTGGTGTAAATATGCAAATATTGTTTGAAGAAGTATTTAACATCCAAAATGTTAAGCATTTAATGTCTATGCACACAGGGATACAGAATACAGGGTCTGTCACATACACAAATTCAGATGCACACACACTGACTGGGTATGCATCAGCTGTCTGATTTTTATGTAATGAATGGATTTACACAAGGACTCACTGCTACTGTAAAGTACTTCAGGTTACAGCAATCAAGACCATTGCAAACTTTTACTAGCACCTGCACACACACACACACACACACACACACACACACACACACACACACACCTCCTTGTAACTACTGGTACTGCAGTAACTTGCATTAATTTTATGTCCTACCTCTCATTTCATTAACTCTGGGTTTTCAGAGCCAGAGTTAATGACAGGGAAAGGGCATGATAGGTCCCTGTTAACTGCTACCATTGCAGTTACTTGCTTTTTTTTTTTTTTTTTTTTTTAATTTCTCCTACTCACTAACCATGGCATTTTAGCTGCATTTTTCTTGTCTGTGCTTCAAGGCAGTTTAATATGTTGCCTTGAAGCTGTGGATATCTTTTTATTGGGTTGTCCATCCACAAAACCCTCACTGGAAAATGTTTGCTGTTTGTTCCCAAACAGGGTTTCATAACATGTTTTGCCTATTTTCTAAGCCAGAATAATGCTCAGAAAACTGTGAGGAAACCCTATTACTGAGAACTACACAATTCAGCTACAAACAGGGAAAGCTCTGCCATAGCTGGTACACCCATTCTGCCCCAATGTAAAGCACAGATCACCTCTTTTTTGACAAGAAACACACCTAAACTGCTTCTTCTTCTCCCAGCCTATATTTTAAAACTACCCTCCAATTTATACATCTCAACTGCCCCTGATTTTGACTCAAATTTTAGATCTGCCCCCCTTAATTGCTCCTAAAACTGACAATTGGAGAATCTGAGATGTTACATCTAGCAGGTGAGCAATTCACTATTAATATTACCCCAACATGAAAATGCAGGTAATAAGTACTTCTACAGCAATCTAAAGCCATGGTCATGGGGAAGTTGGACTTTGTGTCACTTACCAGAGATTTTTTCCCCAGTTACAGAATCAACCACTTCTCTTAAAATTAAATATATCACGACCAACAGCAAGTGCAGAAACAAGGTGATGGATTAGTGTGCACACTTCCTAGCCTGAAATGCTAAACTAATTAATTAAAATATCCCAACACCCTGTTAGTAGTGGGTCTTGAAAACAAGTTATTTTATTTTTATTTAATTCATTTATTTCATTTGTTTTGTTTACTGGGAAAGTCCACTGGGCCTGGAATGAGCCCATTTTCAGTGGAGGCCTGGGAAGAAAAGCTCCACAAAATTACATACAAAGATAAATATTAATACACTTCATGGAAAAGTTCACAAAATTACTTACAAAGAACGTATGGATTCTCATAGCAGAGGACATCTGGCACTACTATCATACTGAATGAAACTAATAAAACAATAGTGAAAAAAGTTACAATCCTAGAAAAGTAGAAGTAATAAACGGCATATGTTCACATAACACATGAATGAAAAATAAATCTACAAGGTTCATAGTATGTACTCAAATAACACTTGAATGTAGTACATCTGCTAGGCTAATTGCCATGGGGAGTTATTTTATTTTTATAATCCATTAAAATTTCAGCAAAAAAAACACAGCACAATGTAAAATGCTGATGAGACTCAACACCTAAGTGTATAACCTTCTGTTTTCACAGCTCTGCTAATTTAATGATCTTTAACTAGCAGAGATGACATTCTTAGGCCTTAGTGCTCTGAAATAAAGCAACTGCTCAGATGGTGCTGCAGAAAATGCAGTCCTTCTTCAGGACTAATTAAATGAACTACCAAATGGTAGCACACATATTTTGAATAGTGCACATATCTATGCAAGCTTAAGCAACACAGTTATACATTTTACATTCCTGATTACTGCTATTACAAGGCCTAACAAATTTGGCAGGATACAGCTAGTCACCAGAGTAGAGTTAAGAATGAGTTAAGATTAGTGAAGCAGCTGCTGCATTCTTCTTGCTTAGCAGGAATAGAGGTTCACCACTAGTGAATCTTCAGTTAATAAACATATTCAGAACACCTTTAGCACAATCCAAGTAACTTCTGTAATTGTGCTGCAGTTACTTGAGAAGGCTTCTCATCCCACTCAAAGATGAGCTCCTGTACGATGTCCCAAAGTGGTTCCAGTGGTTCAAGTAATGGAAGACCTGGTACAACTTCAACCGTTTGTCAAAGCCTGCAGCTTTGGGGATCTTACTGTGATATGCAGAGTAGAAAGAGCTGCCAAACCCTCCAAACATCCCTGCTATTGCCAGCTCAAATTCCGAATGTCCATAGAAGGAGGCTGGGTCAAATATTACTGGGCCTGAATCGCATTCTGCAACATTTCCTCCCCACAGATCCCCATGAAGAAGAGCAGGAACAATATCTATGTCATGGAAAAAGTCAGGGATTTTGATCTGCACAAAAAAAATATATAAGCATTAGATTAACAGTGTGTGTGTGTGTGTATTCTTTTAACTCTATGATATTTAGTGAATCAGTGTTAGGGCTAACCCTGACTTGTACTACTAGAACCATTTTAAAGCATTAAACTGCAAATAGCAGAATGATGGAAACTTGACCATGAAACTAAATTATCAGAACCCAACACAAACAACCAATGAACACACACACACACAAAAAAAGCACAGAAAACAGGTTTAGAAGTAAGATAAGTTGTTCCCTTTGCATCTCCACCAATTTACTTTTTTTACTCCAAGATGCAGCAACATCATAATAAAAACATTGGGAGATGACAGTCTTACCATGTCCGACCAAACTACATGTGAATGCGAACATCAACTTCAAAACACCAGTCACAGTTTCCAAACTGAATCCATGCACCGCATTCAGAATGGGTAAATAAATTCATATGCATCCCTTTTAAAGGATGTGCTACTGAATATAAACATCTGCAGCACAATGAATACTGTGTACTGCTAGCGTCAGAGTCAGCCCCAAAGGATAACAGTTATAAGTGCAAGACTATCAAGGTAAGTGTTGAAACTGTAATAGAAAAATAAATGTGTAAGAACCTGAATAAATAGCGGAGGCCTGCCTAACTGGTACTTGTAAATGTAGCTAAGTAGAATGTGGGTAAGTTGTCCAGTAATGCCATCAATATCTGACATGAATGACATCTGTAATACATACTTAGGCAGTTTACCAAATAACCTGGCTCATGTAAATGAAATATCCACTACAGAAAAACCATTCCAAAAAGTATACTGATCCATAAAATCCCACAATTGGAGCAATAAGCATGACTGAAAACAGTCTCCACCTCAAGTTCCCTAGCTACAAAGTTACCTTTCAGTGTACATTTAGCCCTCTGAAGATGCAAATGAGATGCAAACTCATTAGACTTGCTGAGTACCAAACTTTTGACTTTATGTTGCAGATATGAACATAGTGTAGCCTCTACACCATTGTTAGGTGCTAATAGCTTACAAATGTAAATGATTACTCTGAAGCAAAATACAGTAATGCACAGACACCCTTCACTTTAGTGGGTGTGCCACTCAGGATACACTTACAAAGTGTGGAACTAACTGTAGTGAGTAAAACCATAGTGCACAAGTGGGTAGCCGCTTAAAACCAAAGATGTAATTTCAGTCACCTTACAAAAAGCAAACACACTTGGCGGTACTGCACAGAGGTCAGCAACATGGATGGTAATGACTGCAGAAATTACACAGACGTTTGTGCTGCATAAGGTGTAAATATGTTGAACTAAAAAAGAGAGAATATGGGTAAAGTGAGACTGGAGTCTCTCAGTAGTTATTTTAGTGAGGAGGGGTCATAATGAGTATTTACACAAGTAATACATGTTCGCTATTGCCTTTTACATTTGCACATTGCCTACCTATGCACAAATATGCACAAATATGGTTCACTAAAGGAAAAAAGTGAAAAATTTGACTTGGTTCGCATTCCTTCATGCAAACAGGCTCAGCAGTGAGGTGGAGCCTTCAGTACTCTGGACAGTATCAAGTATGAAAAATTCACCTGCTACCTAGTTCCTAGCTTTCTCTGTGGCACCAGGTGTAATTGCAGTGAGTTCATAGTCAGAACACAGGTGAGCCAGAATTCAAATACAGCACACTGTAATTTTTTGCACAGCTTTGATTATAAAGGTAATACTACATAGCAATTGCTATGTATAGCAGGTTGACTGACAGAAAGATATTACTGCTTGCATGCACATAGTTTTGTATGGATCATATGTATTATGTGTATAACTGGCTTAGTATGACAATGAGGATTATGCAATAAAAAATGCACTTGCATATCTCTGATGGACAAAGTAGTGCACTAAAATCATCAACACACCTTCCATAACCGAAGTATAACTGTAAAACCGAAGGTATGGTGAGGTATGTAACATAACTGAAAACTCTGTCATGCAAGTCTATCCATTTCCAGTATACTGTCAGACATTAGTCCTGCATCACACCAAAGAATGCACAGGCCAGGACCTTTTAAAGTCTCACACATACATGTCTAATTGAAGTACAGCACCAGTCACTATTTAAGTTGTATATCTGTAATGACCATGGTTGACAAACACATCTTCTGTGGCAATGAGGAATAATCATCTGTGTGGAAAGCTATACATTCTCTTTTACATAAGTTTGCATCCCACATTGTACAAATTACTTTGAACACTGTGCAGGTCCCCACAAAATATGTGTCAAGTCATCTCACTTCTTCTTTCGGCTGCTCCCATTAAGGGTCACCACAGCGGATCAACTGTTTCCATTTCTTCCTGTCCTCTGCATCTTGCTTTGTCACACCAACCACCAGAATGTCCTCTCTCACCACATCTATAAACCTTATCTTAGGCCTTCCTCTTTTCCTGTTACCTGGCAGCTTCATCCTTAGCATCCTTTTCCCAATATACTCTGCATCCCTCCTCAGCACATGTCCAAACCAACGTAATCTTGCCTCTCTGGCTTTGTCTCCAAACCGTCCAACCTGGGCTGACCCTCTAATACACTTATTCCTAATCCTGTCCATCCTCGTCACACCCAGTGCAAATCTTAACATCTTCAACTCTGCCACATGAAGCTCTGACTCCTGCCTTTTTGTCAATGCCACCATCTCCAACCCATATAACATAACTGGTTTCACTACCCTCTTGTAGACCTTCTCTTTCACTCTTACTGGTACTCGTCTGTCACAAATCACTCCTGACACTCTTCTTCACCCACTCCATCCTGCCTGTACTCTCTTCTTCACCTCTCTTCCACACTCACCATTACTCTGAATTGTTGATCTCAAGCATTTAAAGTCATCCACCTTCACCATCTCTACTCCCTGCATCCTCACCATTCCTCTATCCTCCCTCTCATTCACACACACATATTCTGTCTTAGTCCTGCTGACCTTCATTCCTCTTCTCTCTAGAGCATATCTCCACCTCTCCAGGGTCTCCTCCACTTGTTCCCTATTCTCACTACAGATCACAATGTCATCTGCAATCATCATAGTCCACGGGGACTCTTGTCTGAACTCGTCTGTCAACCTGTCCATCACCAATGAAAATAAGAAAGGGCTCAGAGCTGATCCTTGATGTAATCCCACCTCCACCTTAAACGCATCCGTCACTCCCACCGCAGACCTCACCGCTGCCACACTACCCTCATGCATATCCTGTACCACTCTTACATACTTCTCTGACACTCCCGACTTCCTCATACAATACCACAACTCCTCTCTAGGCACCCTGTCTTATGCTTTCTCTAAGTCCACAATGCAACTCATTCTGACCTTCTCTGTACTTCTCCATTAACACTCTCAGAGCAAACATTGCATCTGTAGTGCTCTTTCCTGGCATGAAACCATACTGCTGATCACTAATCATCACCTCCCTTCTTAACCTAGCTTCCACTACACTTTCCCACAAATTCATGCTGTGACTGATCAATTTAATCCCTCTGTAGTTACTACAGCTCTGCACATCACCCTTATTCTTAAAAATCGGTACCAAAACACTTTTTCTCCATTCTTCAGGCATCCTATCACTTTCCAAGATTTCATTAAACAATCTAGTTAAAAACTCCACTGCCATTTCACCTAAACACCTCCATGCTTCCACAGGTATGTCATCTGGACCAACAGCCTTTCCATTCTTCATCCTCTTCATAGCTATCCTTACTTCCTCCTTGCTAATCCACTGCACTTCATGATTCACTATCCGCACATCATCCAACCTTCTCTCCCTCTCATTCTCTTCATTCATCAGCCCCTCAAAGTACTCTTTCCATCTGCTCAACATACTCTCTTCGCTTGTGAGTACATTTCTCTCATTATCTTTTATCACCCTTACCTGCTGCACATCTTTACTAGCTCGGTCCCTCTGTCTAGCCAATCGGTACAGGTCCTTTTCTCCCTCCTTAGTGTTCAACCTTTCATACAACTCTTCATACGCCTTATCCTTAGCCTTTGCCATCTCTCTCTTTGCCATGCACCTCATCTCCTTATACTCTTGTCTACTTTCTTCATCTCTCTGACAATCCCACTTCTTCTTCGCCAACCTCTTTCTTTGTATACTCTCCTGTACTTCTTCATTCCACCACCAGGTTTCCTTGTCCTCCTTCCTCTTTCCGGATGTCACACCATGCACCTTTCCAGTCATCTCTCTTACTAGCTCTACTGTAGTTACCCAGCTATTCAGTAACTCTTCACTGCTACCCAGTGCCTGTCTTAACTCGTCCTTGAACTCCACCTCACAATTACCCTTTTTCATTTTCCACCATTTGATCCTTGGTGCTGCCCTCACACTCATCCTCCTCTTCTTGATCACCAATGTCATCCTACAAACCACCATTCTATGCTGCCTAACTACACTTTCCCCTGCCACCACTTTAAAGTCATCCCACTGATTACCTTAAAGTCATGGCTTAAAAACCAAGCCATTTAGCATTTCAGTGTTGACCACTGGACAGTGTGACCAGGTATAGTAGCACGCATGCCATAGATCAAAGTCAAGAGTCACACCATCACTGCTGTTATGTACACTCCTCTCTTCTTTGTCTGGCAATGTTTCTTTTTGCTTACTATTTCACAAATCTGGTTGGCATGGTTGTGCTTGTTTGTGCACTGGTCATAAAACACGATATTACAAACTGGCAGGAAAACATTGCAACTGTTGTTGAAGGACCTTTACAGATCTGGCAGGAGATGGGAAGTATGCTGCCAAATGCAGGGCACAGAGGTGGTGTGTGAAGGGAGTCAAAAATATTTGCTGCACTCCTGGTGAGGCACAGCAGCTGTACGCTGTTGAAAAGGGACTATACAGGGTCTCAGTACAAGGCTGAGGCTTGAACAGCTTAGCCAAAGCTTTCTCTAGTGCGACTAGCATACCATGCACTAGGAAGCAGTGTAGGCACCACTACAGTGACCCAAACAGGCTCAAGCAGACACACTTGACGACTTCACTACTGGCTGGATGAGTTTAGAACTGCTGACACCCTAGTCATGTAGGTATACAGATCAAGCAACTTTAAATTATATGGAAAATACTGTAGCTAGCCACAAGTGGTATGCATAATGCTTTCATATCTCTTTTTTCATTTTCTATATTACAGCTGCATAGGAAATCTTGGCAAACAGGGAGGCACATACCGAGAGGTTGCAGTGACTCAGAGGGGCAACAGGTATGTCTGCCGCACAACTGACTCTGATTGTAATATATATACTGCGATTCCCAAGATCAGAATCATGTTCAGCGTGTATATCTTAACTGTAACAGCAAGCATGATGCTTTCTTCTGTAGCTCTTGGTAATTGTATTAGGCAAGTACAATAGTGTATTCAGATTATGTGGGTTCAATTCCCACAAGCAACCTATAGATTCACATTTAACAAGCATCATTTTTACAGTTGAAATGCATCAGTACTGGCTTTAATGCCAAGTTGTTAAGTTAATCTGCAGTAGCTTTAAAAGCATATATGGAATTTGGGCATATTTCAAGGATTACTTGTAACAATTCACAATCATTTTTGGGATTGTGAAAGCTCTACAGCTACTTTAAAAAGGAAAGCATATTCATTGCAGTAAAGCAGGAATTTGGCATTTCATGGTTATAATATTCTACTTTCTGTCTCACCCCACCCTTTATCTCTCTCTCTCCCTTTTTTGTGGGTTACCTGGAATCACACTGTTTTGATGTCATACCTTTCTGACAAGAAAGTAAATGCTTTTCAGCACAGGGAAGTAGGCCAGCTGCTGCAGCTCAGCCTGCCAACCCTCCACCAGCTGCAGGTCCTACACCCAGCACCTCTGGGACGCCACCTGGCAGTACTGCCTTTACAGCCTCTGCACTACCTGAACCATCCACATCAGGTAGCATTGCCCCAGCTGCTGGTGCAGTGGTATCCTCTGGGAGTATTGGTGGAGGTGGGGATTATGTCACCTGTCAGAAGCTGCCAGGGATGGTGCATGATGTAACAGAGACTGGCCTTGGTGCCTGCATTAGCTGCCTGGAGAGGTTGCTCATTAAAATAGAAAAGAGACTCCTATGTCAAGCAGTCTCACAGGGAATTGAGGAAGGTGAAAGTGATGATAGTTCTGAGGATGAAGACTAGATTCTCACTGATCCCATGCTTGACTGCCATGTGCCTGAGGTCAACTACCTATCCCCAATCATAGTGTCCCCCAACATTTTGTGTCCATCACTACCCCTGTGTCTGTCTTGCTTGTCCTGTTTATCTGTGCCTGCTTCATCTACCCTACCTGCATGACCCTCACATTGCTATGTCCCTTCCCCAACATTCCTCTTTTTTTGAAATCCAAAAGAAAAAAAAATGGGCACCTGTCCCACAAAGACAAATTGTCCCATGCATAGCTCTCCACTTTGTGTATGTGTCTTCCCGATGCACTTCATTTGGTCCAACTGGTTATACAACATCATTGCACTGTTGTCGCCTATCAGTGCTGTAATGGCAGTTAAAAGTCATCAAATGTTCTCTACATGTGCACATT
This sequence comes from Protopterus annectens, assembly GCF_019279795.1. Classification (NCBI taxonomy): domain Eukaryota; kingdom Metazoa; phylum Chordata; order Ceratodontiformes; family Protopteridae; genus Protopterus; species Protopterus annectens. The sequence continues at coordinate 91,093,029 of NC_056733.1, forward strand.
ACTATGTTGAAGTGGAGATCTATGGCTCTTTCCTAATCTCTTCTACACATTTCTTTACTGCTTCTCCTTTATTCTTCTCTCTGCTTGCCCCCACCCCCCATTTCACCACTTTCTTATCTACTCTTTTTTCACTCCTTTAATCTGGTCAAAACACAGACTCACACAGCACAAACATGACCAAAAATAGCCCATAAAAAACCTTCACTTTTTGTCCTCTGCATTTGTGTGGAGTTTGGCATCATGCACCAATGCTGAGCAATGCTGAATGGCTCTTCATGCCCTATGGCAAAACCTGGTGAGCTTTTGCCATCAGCCTCATTAGTCTAGTTATCTCCCCAAACTGCTGCTTAGACTTGCTGGGCTAGAGGAACACAGAGTAAAAGCAGAAAAAAAGGCACTACCTAGAAAGTTATTCTGACAGTTCTGTGCACTGCTGGGTGCAACAAATTGTAACTTCCTATGTGGAGAGTATGCATAAATCACTTGACTGAAATTTGTTTTTGTCAACAGCATCAAGTGTTCATTTCCAGATGCATCTCACATCATTTCTTAGTGTGATGTTACATGTCTATGGTATGTTTAATCTCCCACATCTTAACATTTCCCAGAGTTATGAGTGGTCATGGAGATATGCTGGATACTGTCAAAAAAAAGGTTTTGCACTGACATATATCCCTACAACTACGACATATTTATCCAACCTTGTTTTGCTTGTCATACGCCTGTTGTTCCTCCTACTAACCCTTCTTTACTCCTATGTCAGTCATAACATGCTGCAGAGAATGGCAGCTTAATCATTAGAACAGACCAAAAACATGCCCATAAATGTTGCATTCCACTAAAGACTTACGTTTATGTCCATCTCTCCTTCTATGCATCCCTTCACTGCCACCTCTCTTTACAATATATTAGGCTGTTGGATCTACAGGGCATCTTACGGTATCTGCATACTGAAATTACCCTGTTGATGGACAACACAAACATGTTACCTTAACTCAATAGGTGATCAGTGTTCCTGTAGTATGCAAGGTTTCAAAATCTACTGTAGGATTCCTTTTGTGTCATGTTCAGGTGATGATGTAAGAAATGTTCATGTAATATGATTTAGAAACCTTCCTTACTGTGAAGCATACTGCACACACCTTTCTTGAAATCTGGCACTACACAAATAGCATATCTTCTCTGTCATAATAATTTCAAAAAAATTACCACCCCTTGTCATTTGCTGTAAACTGTACACACAGCTAACTTGTGATTTGCAGTTAGGCCTACAAAACAGCTGCTTGTTGTACAAGTGTATTGAAGTAGGCATTAATTGATATAATTTGGCGAAGATACATACTTTAGTGCAGTAATTGACAGTCACATTTGCAGTCCTGATCACATTTACTTAGCTAAAGACACCCTGACAATTTGTTAAATGTTGTTGTTGGTCTTTCGGCTTTTTCCCGGTAAGGGGTCGCCACAGCGGAACTCTGGTTCGCTATTACATAAAATAATAATAATAATAATAATAATAAAAAAAACAAAAAAAAAACAATCATCTGGATTTGAACCCTGGCTCACCTGTTCTCTGACCAAGAGTTCACTGCTCTTATACCCTGTGCCAAAGATAAAGCTAGGCAGCAGGTGTATTTTCCACACTCAGTACTGTCCAAAGTGCTGACGGCCATGCATCACCACTGAAACTGTTTGTACGAAGGAATGCAAACCAAATTAAAGTTAAGAAGAGATCCACGTTTGCTCAGAACTTAACTTCATACCAATGGGGAATGAAAGGCCAACAGTTATTTATGTAATAAAACTTTGGCTCCAATATTTCAAAGATAGACTACATTATGCACATCATACTAGTTGCCAGCAATAAGTCCCATAACACATCTTGCAAGACTGACACATGAAGCATTAACAACAAACACATGTATTCTGTGGTTAATCACAATTAGGTCAGTTACTGTATATCCCTATTTGTGCACAGTTTGGCAATGAGTACCAGTGGACTCTGCTACTTCTCATATCTGAGTTGAATTCCTGAAATTCGAACTATGCATGCACTATCATTTTGCCATCATCCATGCAATTCTTGGCGAGCTGCTGTGTGAAGAGGTGTTTAGCATGTCTAACTCTGGTTACTGTTCTCTAATCCCTCACTACATGGAAATACATTCATAAACACAAGAGAAGGGCAACGACATGTGTGCTTCACTGAACACATACTTTCTGATATTCATGTGTGCTCTGCAACAACGCACTTGCAAATGACTTATAAGGACCTGGGCAATTGTCAAACATACTCCGGAATTACAGAGTGTAACTGCATTATTACATTTGGTATGGGTTTATAATGACACAGACATTGGTCATCCATGATCATATCCCACTGATATTGTCAATAACTTCTATTAATGCGGTCATACCTTCATCTGAATATGTAGACATATAACTCCATTGTTGCACTACTGGTGTTTCTAAAGTGCATGTTTGTGTGTTATCTACACAACATCCTGAGAAACAGGTACAGGTCTGTCTCGCTTCTGAAATATGCATTCACGACAGCTTCTTTCACTTAGGGTGCCAGGATGTATTTATGTTATCTGCAACACTAAGATGATGTCATTCTCTATAAAGTGCACTCTGACACTGTTAAAATCAGAATTTTGCAGTGGTGCACCCTTTAAATACTGTGTTCTCTAGCTTTTGTAATTAGACAGCAGGGGTTCTAATCTCTCTGCAGTCAACATGTGTGTGTGTAGTCAGACAAGCATGAGTCCAGGTCCTGCCGCTCTCACTGAACTAGCATTAAGAAGATACTTTTACACTGCTACAACAATTTCATACAGCCCTCCTAACATCCTTTCCTCAGCATACACTGATGATGTTATCCTCTATAAAGTGCACTCTGACACTAAAACAGACTTGTGTGGTGGTACTAGCATTAAGTATTGTGTTCTGCAGCTTGTGTAACAAGATAGGTAGGGGTTGTAATCTCACAATGGTCAACTTGAGAATGTGTGTGTTCATTCAGCTATCAATATGGAGACGAACCAGGATGCGGGTCCACAGCTATGTCAGACACTCCTGCCAACATCATCTTCTCAGCATACACTGATGATGGTGTCCTCTATAAAGTGGTTGCTAACACTGTTAAAGTCAAGCATCTGTGGTGGTGCTAGTCTTATACTGTATGGAATACAGCTTCTATATCTACACAGATGTTGTGCTTAAATATGACCTCAGTCAATTGCTGTGTGTGTGTGGTTGGTGGTATATTACGGTCATTGTATGATGTCTTAAATCTCTTTTCAATCAACTCCCACACAGGAGAACCTTTTACATAATCCCCTGAATCCAACATCCCCTTTTTCCCTCTAGCTACATAACAATTAGTTATGTACTTACCATAACGCTAGATGTATGTAGCCCATCTCGCCATATATTCTTCATATGTGGGTTTGGAGCCGACGGTCGGCTCTGACTCGGCCTATACACTAGCTCGAAAGTCTCTGATTGGCAGGGCTAAGATGGTATCCCACAATACCTTGCTCCACATCCCCAGATCTAGTTTGCTACTAACAAAAACAATATGTCCAATCCACACACACACATCCACAGTCAAGATAGACAAGGTCCAACAAGTTGTCTAAAGGGACTAAAGCCATGGTTATAAAGGAAATCCTCCAAATTCTCCAGGCAAGGGGGAAGGCGGGTGGGTAATGAAGAATATATGGCGAGATGGACTACATACATCTAGCGTTATGGTAAGTACATAACTAATTGATGTTATGTAGTCCTATCTCGCCATTATTCTTCATATGTGGGACAGCGTCCCTAGCACCTATATCCTGAGTGGCTCAATGGAAGATACTCCTGAGCACTGCGGAGGCAAAGGAAGACCTGCCCCTGGATACCACATCCAGTTTGTAATGGGACACAAAGGTATGGGGGGAAGCCCATGTTGCGGCTGTACATATATCATCCATGGATAGTCTAGCCTGAAAGGCCATAGATGTAGACACTGCTCTCGTAGAATGTGTTCTGACTGGAAAGGGTATGTTCTTACCTCCTGTCTGGTAAATAAAGGAGATTCAACCCGCTATCCATCTAGAAATGGTTACTTTGGACACCGCCGAACCTAAGTGATTGTCCGAGAACGAAATGAAGAGCTGATCTGATTTCCTCCATTCCTTAGTCCTGTGTAAATAAAAGCGTAGTTGCCTATGAACATCCAATGTATGAAACTGATACTCTGCCTTGTCAGAGAAATTGGGAAAGAATACTGGCAGTTCGATGGACTGATTAATATTAGACAATGACACTACTTTTGGAAGAAAGGTTGGATTCGGCCTGAGGGAGACCCTATCTTTATGGAAAATTAGATAAGGGGGCTTAGCTGACAAGGCCTGAAGCTCTGAAACCCTTTTGGCAGAAGTAATGGCTATTAGAAAGGCCGATTTCCATGTCAGAAACTTCAAATCGCAAGAAGCCGCAGGCTCGAAGGGTGGAAGAGTAAGAGCCTGCAGAACAAAATTAAGGTCCCAAGGCATAACCGGTTGAGCTACCGGGGGGCGAAGGAGGAGTGTGCCTTTCATGAAGGCTTTACACAGTCTGTGAGCCATTAAGCTGGGTTCATATGCCATGTGATAATTAGAGATAGCCGCTAGCTGAACTTTTATGGTGGCTGGGGCTGACCTTTGGTAGAATAATTGAGATAAGAATTCCAGCACAGAGTTGATGGGAGCCGTGTAGGGGTCAATATCCTTACACTGTGCCCATATGGAAAACCTTTTCCACTTACTGGAATAAATCTTCCTAGTGGCTGGTTTGTGAGAGGATGAGAGGATATGGACTACGTTTGGAGAAAAATCATGATACCTGACTACGGTTGGAAGTAGCCAGGCAGTCAGCCTGAGGGTCTCCAGGGAGGAGTGGAGCTGTCCCGACGTGTGTCAGTAGGTCTGGACAAGGGTCCAGAGTCCAAGGAGGCTCCACGGAGAAAGGGGAACCATACTGTCAAGGCCAGTATGGAGCGATTAGAATCAACCTGCTTCCCAGGGATAGTGCTTTCTGGATCACCCTCAAGATAAGGGGAAACGGAGGGAAAGCATACAGCAGAACCTAGGGTCAAATGTGCGCCAGAGCGTCCCTTGGATATCCCCCCAGTGGGGGTATCAGTGAGAAGAATGCGTGGCATTTCGCATTGAGAGGGCTGGCACACAGGTCGCAGCAAGGCTGACCCCATTTACTGAATATGCTGTCCGCCACCTGGCGGTTCAGGGACCACTCGTAGGGAAGAAGGATCGCCCTGCTTAACTTGTCTGCGATCACATTGGTTTTCCCCGGAATGTGCGTTGCTATCAAGGTCCTCTGGGAAGCTATCGCCCAGTTCCATACTCTCATAGCCTCCCTGCATAGTGGGTACGATCGGGTTCCCCCTTGTTTGTTGAGATACCACACTACCGACATGTTGTCCGAGTGTATCGCAATAGTCCCGGATGGGAGGACATGTTGTAGTGCCTGCAACACTAGGAGCACTGCCCTCATCTCCAGGACATTTATGTGCAAGTTCATCTCGTGCTCCTGCCACGTACCTTGGACCAACCTGCCAAGATAATGCCCCCCCCCACCCTATCCGGGAGGCGTCCGTGGTCACTGTGGCTACCGGGTTGGGTGAACAGAAAGGTTTTCCTACTACTAGATTGTCAGTGCACAGCCACCAACTTAGGTCCTGTCTACACTTGTCTGTGATCAAGATGGGATAGGATAGAGGCAAACTCTGAAAAGACCACTGGGCGAACAGGAGCCACTGTAATATCCGCATGTGCAGCCTCGCTAATGGAACCGTCATGATGGTGGATGCCATCGTGCCTAGTAGTTGCAGCACTAGCCTTGCCTTTACGCGTGTCAAAGGCATCGTCATTTGAACCTGCCGTTGTAATCTCGTGATCCTTTCCATAGGCAGAAATGCTCTCATCCGAATGGTATCCAACTCTGTTCCTATAAATGAGACACGCTGTGAGGATAGCAAGGCAGATTTTTTCCAGTTTATTGTGATGCCTAGCTGATGACAAATGTTGATGGTAGTGTTTCTGTTTTGACAAAGTAGATGCTTGGTGGGGGCGGTTAGGAGCCAGTCGTCCAGGTAAGGAAACACCTGGAATCCTAGACGCCTCAAGTGAGCCGTCACCACTGCCATGCATTTGGTGAACACCCTGGGGGCTGTGGTGAGACCAAAGGGCAGGGCTCGAAACTGGAAGTGCCTGGCTCCCAGCCGGAAGCATAGATGACACCGGGATGCTTTGTCCATCTTTATGTGGTAATAAGCATCCTTCAGGTCGATGGAGCACATCCATACTTCCTTTCCCAATAACGGGAGAATTGATTGCAGTGTGACCATCCGGAACTTGGACTTGCGTACATAATGATTTAGTTGGCTGAGATTCAGAATGGGTCTCAGGTCCCCCGTGCTTTTCGGCACCAAAAAGAATCTTGACTAAGTCCCTAATCCGATCTGGTCTGGGGGGACTGGTTGGATGACTACTTTTTCTAGCAGCTGAGAGACCTCTGAGGCTGCTTGACCCCTTTGACTGGGTGGTGCGTCTGGGATCCTTTTGGGGGTAGGAGGGGTGGAGCGAAATGGAATGGTGTAACCTCCGGCGATTATCCCTAAAACCCATATGTCCTGGGTTATTCTTGCCCAGGCTTACGGATAATGGGAAATCTGACCCCTGACTGGCTCCGGAGAAGCACAGCCGGGCACACCCTCAAGAGTGAGAGTATGGGGAACTGCGGAAGGAATCCCGGCCCCCCCGAGTTGTGGGGGCCCCCTCTGCCTCTGGGGTGGCGTCTTCCAGAGTATGACCCTCCCCTCCTCTGCCTCGAGGGGGGGGTCTCACCTTGTGCGGTAGGGAACGACCTCTGTGATTTTCTGAACCACATCTCCCCCCCCCCCGCTGAGCCTTGGGATAAGGTCTCGACGGTAGGGAAAAGCGGACTCCCACGGCAGACAAGTCTTACCCTCTTGTTCGCACCTGGTGAGTGTGTCTTTTACTTTGGTCCCAAACAAGGAGGAACTGTCGAAAGGGGCATCCGTAAAGGAAGACTTAAAGGCCTCCGCAAAGTGACACAGGCGTAGCCAGGCTTGCCTCCTGAGGGCCACTCCTGAACTAGCCACCCTGCTGGCTCCCTCGGTCGCATACAAAATCAATTGCATGGACGAGTTCGCAATGGAATTAAGGGTGGAAAGCTGAGCGTTGACTGCTTGAGCTACCGTCTCAGGTACATTACCCCTGAGAGTATCTCCTACCTCCTTAAGGATATCTCTTTGGAGCCGCGTGAAATGAGTCAAGTAATTCAGCGACCGCAGAGTAAAGGTCGCTGAGGAAAAGGTATGCTTCCCATACCGGTCCATCATCCTGGACTCCTTGTTCGGGGGATGGACCGTAGAGGAAGACTCTGCAACTTCCTTCTGTGTGGCGGCCGCCACCACCATAGCATCTACTGGGGTTCCCTTCGTCAAGAAATCCTTTCCCTGTGGGGCAGACAAGAATTTGTTAGGCCGTCGAGGGACAGGCTCCACGGAGTCAGGAGTCTCCCACACCCTTCGACAAATTAAGTCTAGGAGCTCATCAAAGGGTGGGGATACCCAGGAGGCGGAAGGCTATGCGCCAAAGGCCTTAAGGAATACTGAGTCCTCCTCCTCGGAGGTTTTGGAAGGCCAGCCTCCTCTTTGTTTCAAGATCTCCAGGATTTCGGAGAACGAAACATCCTCAGAGGAAGACTTGGGGGACCCCTCCGACTCCTTGCAAAAATTCTATAATATCAGAAATTTTCTCAAGAGAAGTTATTTTTAAAGAGTACTTAGCCAAGCCAAGTCGAGACCACGTCCGAGCTCTACAAGCGGCAAACGAGATCTGGGGATGTGGAGCAAGGTATTGTGGGATACCATCTTAGCCCAGCCAATCAGAGACTTTCGAGCTAGTGTATAGGCCGAGTCGGAGCCAACCGTCGACTCCGAACCCACATATGAAGAAAAATGGCGAGATAGGATTACATAACATCATCTGTTCTGCGGAACACTGAGGACGTCGTCATCTGAAAGACGCATGCGCACATCTTAAAGCACAGCCCCTTCATGACCCTCTACAAGCCATCTCCAGACCATTGGATGTGTGATGGCTAATTCTGTCATTGGATCATGCACATGTCACATATGGACAGAGTCTGTCGGTATTAAACACATACACACATCCATAACCCTACTATCTTCTAACACCAAGCTATATCGATTTGTGTTTAAATTGTTTAATAATAGCTAGGATTTTGTGTGTTTTTAGCCAGTAGCATAGTAATGTTCTTTGACCCTCTGAACATTTCACATGACAATGTTGCTGTTATCCACATGTGCTGTGTTCAGGTGTGGCTATATTGTATCCCTACCACAGTATATTCCAGTCTGTGATCTGAGCTAGGGTGTTGATGTTGACTTACTAAGGTATGTGTTCTTACACTGCTGTATATCAACATTCTACACAGTTGTTCTTGCACTGCTGTATATCAACATTCTACACAGTTGTCATACAACTATCACAGTGACAGATGCAGTATGACACGTGTGCATGTGTATATATATCCAAAAATGTTATCTTACATACAGCAATACCACATGGACACATATGCCCGGGTTCATCCACATACTGTAATACTGGTATACAGACAAACATATGGCATATGGAGATTCACCTGCAACCTTGGCAAATTCATTATATGCAGTATTGTATCGCTATTGACAAAGATTACTCATGTGTTCCCTAGCAACACTGGGTGGCTGCCAGTATGTGTGTCATTAACTGTTCTGCATGAACTGCATACGCCTCAGTTGTAATGTATCCACATATGGTGTATGGGCCCTCACCCACACATTTCCATTAATAAACATATACATATATGATATACAACTGATGTAATGATGTAAAATAGTTGAGAGTTGTACGACTGTTAATGGTTCCACTGTGTCATATGTGGTTTAGACCAAATGTTTTATTTGGAGGTGATGTACAGCCTGAAATCTAGTTGTAGCAGAGGTACAGCTGTAGTGTGACTGTAATGTGTCATGGCTGTACCACTACATCACATCAGTATTAACACTTGATTCATAGGTTCATAGGTAGGTACTAGGCTATCGGCCCAAGGGCCTATGTAAGCCTAGCCAGATTCTATAGCTTATGCCACCCAAGAAAGTTATTTTCCTGTGCCACTGTCCAGCACAGACACAGAAGTGATCCCCGGTGTGTATTTCCTATTTCCCATCCACTCATCAAGATTTTTCTTGAAGAGTGCTAATGAAGAACTTGGGGGACCCCTCCGACTCCTTGAGGTCAGTATCTGAAGTGAGGGACTCGTCTTGGGAGTCTATATGCTTCCTCTTGCAAGATTTCTTCCTGGGGGAAGGCACATGGGAAAGAACTTTGCTTGACATAGATGGGTAGCTTGTTCCAGAGTATAGGAAGTCTCTGGGACAAGAATCTATCCCTCCAGCATGTCCTGTTTATTGTGGTGACAAGGTTTAGGTCCTTAGAGCATGTAGCTCGGAGGGATTGGGATTTCTTTAGGTGTAGCATGTCCAACAGCTCTGGGTTTGACATAGCTTTATATGTTAGGCAGAGATCACCTCAGAGTAGGTGATACGCTATGGAGTAAAGCTGGAGTTTTTTGAGGCGGTCAGTGTAGGGCATTTGTTTGAGGCCAGTAATCCTCTTTGTGAAGTACTTCTGTGGCCTTTCCAGCTGCTGCACATGTCTTGTGAGGTACATTCCAAAAGGGGCGTTGTACTCTATAATGGGTCTAATGAGTGATGAGTAGAGGGGAACAATTACCTCTTTTTTCCTGGATGAGAACCCTTTTATGATGAGGTGTGCCACGTAGAAGAACTTCTTGACTACTGTGGCGATGTGACTATCAAAGGAGAGACTACTGTCCACCTGGGTCCCAAGGTCTCTTATCACACATTCGGTGTTAAGTAGATTGCTGCCTATGTGGTAGTTCATGGGTACAGAGTTTTTGCATGAATACATACGGATGTAAATTCAGGATTTCATGGCGGTATAACACTTTCATCAGCAATGTCAGAGGGAAAGTGATTGTGTGGGACATGATGACATGTACTTATATAGGGTGCTCCATGTATTGTTTGGTACAAATAAGATATCACAGTAACGGCTTCCTCGCTCACAAATATTAGACTTTGCACTGCTATACTTTCTGTGCACAACAGCATAGTGGATGCATTGCCATCCGTCTCACATACTGCTGTAACATTCACTATAATGGATCACTTCTTAATTCACACATCAAGTGCAAATGCTTCAGACATTATCCATTGCTATTATATATGGCAGAAACATGTAATACACAGCTGTGTGAAGGGAATCCACTCATAATAGTGTGCTGTTTGTAAGTGATGTTATCCATATGGCCAATAACTATGTCAGCCCGGGATGCTTTAGTCAAGTGTGTCACATTTGGCATAGTGAGCTCCCACACATCTTGCTGGCCATACAGTACTATTCTTTGGGATGCATACCCACCAGGATTTGACATAGCACAGTGACAACGTTGAATTTATGGGTTTGATACTTGCAGGTGTGGATTGTGGCTTGTGTGTCGTGCACAACTCTCAGCCGGCCAGGATTGCCCCTGATTTCAACTCCAGATTTAACACTGTCCCTGTTAACCCCTCCAAAAAGTAGTCATTTTTGGGGAAGGGGTGGTTAATTCCCATTACAGAATACTAACATTATTACAGTTGTACACATCTGTTCCTGCAGAACATGTATAAGCTGCACTTACATATTCTGTCAATGCCACAGACTAATGGTCGTAAAATTTTAAAAGTGTCCCTGATTATTCCAGTTTCTGTCTACATTTGTCCAGTAGTTTGGTGTTGTGTGTCCATGATTGTTTGTGAGGAATGCTGACAATTCAGTCATGTTCAAGCAAGTCATTTTGCAGATCTTTACACCATGCACATACCCGCTATTGAACATGTCATCCTTGCTAAACATCCTCTCCAGTGAACATATCTCAACCATTCACCTCCATTGACATGTAACCTTGTGTGACCATCACATATATACTATCGTGTATGATGATGTACTCAACACAGGAAGTATAAACAGCAGGATGTACTGTGCTATCAATGTATGTGCTTAATGTTATGCTACTGACTTGTCTTAGAATTGTACATATATTGACATATCCTACCTTGGGGACATTGCCATATTTACCACGCACTCTTCCTCTTTCTTCATTTATGTCTATGCCCATTTTCATCAGCACACTTTCCCTGCCTAGTGGATGCTTCATTGTACTTAACCTTGCTGTCCTCCCATTACTACATTCTGCAAATAATTGTAATGTACATTGCACTCAGTATAATTTTCTTAACTGTGTTAATAGTGCAGTTATTGCAGTACTTTAACCCCTGGTGGTCATTGCAGCTGTCTGCGCAATCTCTCAGTGCAGGTTTGGTCATAAACAAACCTTGAATGCTACTTTTTTCTGTGCTCATACTGCCATGAAACTGTGCTTGTGTACGTGTAAGCACAATGAGCAGCATGAATATGCGATTAGTGCTGCTGCTCATCACACTAACATGTAGTTTATTGAATTCCCAGGTTTAATTTCCATTTTCTAGTAATTGCTTTTTTGGCAATCACCAGAATTAAACTTAACAAGGCCTTACTATGTTTAGGCAATTCCTGTATCCCAGCTCAAAAAATTATTTCCTTAGTTACACTCATTTGCTGGCCCTTTATTCCTGACAGAGTACTTGACAAGGAATTTTTCAAGTCTGCCAACTCATCATACTCTAGGAACATATGCGCCCAGGTATCTCTTGCTTCCCCAATACACCTCAAACATTCGTCATCCACCAGAGGAAAAATACTTTGGAGTCTGCTTGGGGTATAAAGTACCTATGCAAATACTAATCTTCTAGATTTTGTTGCATATTTGGGAGCCATACATATGTAATCCCATTGCTTCTTTGTTGATTGCTTATCTAATCTCGCTTACCAATCTTTTCTGAAATCCAATTCCTACATTTTTTTTTAAACAGCAGCTTCTGTTCTAGATTCAAGTAAAATCTCAACCAGTGCAGGGTTTTCATTTTTTATTAATTAATATCTACAACTTTTTCTTTGGTTGTTAAAATATGCCTGACCTGTCTATAAAACTAAAGAGGCTAAAAACATTGTTACTGCTTATATCTTGCTATCCAAAGGCAAGATCTTCCTGTTTCTCAGTTTTTGTATTATCTTTTGTTTGGCCTCTTCCCACACATCCTTAGCTGCCATAACAGAATCCTTTTTAAATCATAATCCTAAATACTTCATTTTATCATGTCCCATAAATAGCGGTATTGTGTACCAATTCACATGTTGGAACAGTTTACAGCTATAGCCTCTGTTTTATCTTCATTAATTTTACATCTCAAAAAACTTTTATCATGAACCACTTGCAAAGTTTTCTAAACATTTCCCTATCCAGCTAAAAGTCTGAATGTCACCAACACAGTAAATGACCAAAGGCTGTATTGTATAACCTTCCACTAACAAAATCACTAAAAAGTGTGGCACTTTTCCATAAACAGATGGGAAATCATCAGTCCCCAGCACTGATGAATGAAACTCCAGTGCAAGTTTACTACTAATCCACTGTTGTAAGACATATCACCAGTTCTAATACCCGACAACCATGCTCACATTTTGTTTTTGCTACAGATTTCTTCTTGTGCTTTGCTGCTATTTTCCAAAGATATAAAATTAATTAAAAAGATATCACTTGGATAGGTTTAGGTAAATACGCTCTTTCTGGGAAGATTCCAGTGCATGAAGCACCACTTTGGAAAAAAGCAGTACAGGAAATGTAGCCATATAGCAACCCAAAAGAAGTAGGTGTCTTAGTACAGAACCAGGTTCTACTTGCTCCGCAAATGCATGCAAAAGAACAACTGCTATAAAACCATGCTGTTGAATTTGTGATGATTTCACCAGACATGACCATTAAGGCATGAAGGTTTTTTCACCACCCTGTCAGTAAAGGAGAAAAAAAGAGCATGTGCAAAAGCTCTGCATAGAGGCTCTCATAAATGCATGCTTAACAGTACTCTGAACCACTTAGGACAGAAATGTATCCATGAATGTGCAATGGTCAATAACTAGGCTTAACAAGAATGTACTGTTAAGTTAACTGAGTCTAAATAAGTCTACCTTGGCTTTTTCAGATTCAGTTTTCTATTTTCTAAAGAGACGAAAATGTCAGCTAGCCCTCTGTTGTTACATATGAAGTTCTGAAAGAGATGCTGAAAATATAAACTCTGGCAATGCCTTTAATCACTGAACTCAACAAGAAAGGAAAGAATATTATCTCCCTGGACTGAATAGATATAGAGAGCACATTCCACTAACCAGAGGAATTCAGGATGTCATGAAGGAAATGAGTAGGATGTGGGCTTCAAGCAATAAACGCAAAGGGCGCAAAATGATGAGACAGGCCAACTCCACTATCTGTTCAGAACTGCTATACATCCCAAATCAAGGCATGTCGGGAAGATTAAAAAACAGCAAGATTCCGTGGAACAAATGTATTTATTACTTTTAATGGAGAACACACTAACAGCAACCATCATGCAAACAGTGAACCCAGGGGAAGGTAATGTTTAACACTGTTCAAGTCTGACTAGTGATGGCATTCTGCATTAAACTTCCCTCATTTCTCACAGTTTTTGATGGCTGTTTTAAGTAACTCATCCGCCAACCTATCCAAAAACAGCCTAAACATGGGAAATACTGTGCTCTTTAGCACCTGCAGAAACTGATGACCAGGGTGAAAAATTAATCCACTTTAAAAAAATGGACAGAAACTGCAAAATTCACATATCTGTTCATACATAGGTTTCTTGCCCAAGAACACAGCACTGCCTCACAAAAACGTAAAAACTAAGAGGATGTCATGATTAGTTTTACACATCCTCAAGAGACTTTATCACTTCCTTATGCAGTGTAGGTATTGAATGGTTATAAAACTGTAGTGAGCAGATGTCTGCCATACACTTGATAAATGACTCTAAAGCTCTAAAATGTATTTCTTACTGTTTTTGCATGGACTTGACAGCATTACTGGTGTGGTTTTCCCTATATCATCTTCTTCTAGCTGCCTGCCACACAACTTTTTCTATTCACCCCTGCTGACAGGGAGAGCCCATCATCCAGGTAGACACAAAGATTTTCTGTTTGTCCATTATTCTTGTGGAAGCCTGACTGATCATCTTTCCCATAACTGCAGCTTACTAAAACATGCAATTCTATGCATATGACATATCACAGCTACATCACACTGGTGTTCTGCTTGCTGGATAGTTACATCCCCTCATTTCACATACTGAAACCTTCTGCTGGTGTCAGTACAGCAGCAGACCAAGCTCCCTCCCTTCCCCATGATGATCATTTCATTCTTCTCCAAGTTCTTGGGGTTGCTAGGTGATCTTGGGGCATCTGAATCACATTCAAGACTATATCTCTACACCACTGAGCTAGCTTGAAATTGTGACCATTAAACTGAAATACACATCATATACGTACATAAAGTCAAGAAGAACCAAATTCTCAAGACCTAATGATTTTAGACACATCCCCAAACATCTGCCCCCTGACTAAACTGCTTAAACATTTTTTGTGCATCACAAATAGAAGAATGCCTTCATACCTTTTGCCATTATTACTGAAAACCAGTATGACTTCAGAAATACCCAAGTATAGTTGTGTAAAATCTTACCATAACAGTAGATGTCTGTCTCTTCACCTAAGGGATCTCCTGCCAAGGACAGACCGATGTCTGGCCAATATACCAAACCCTTCAGGTCTTATAGGCATTTTAAGTTAAACCCTGAGCAAGACATAGGACATAAAGGTGAAATATGGGCACAATCCCTCAAAACTGAAAAAGCCCCAGTAAGAACATAATACCCTCAGCGACCAAATGAACATGTGAAGAAATAAAGGAAGAAAAGAGCATGGCTCATTGGCCAGGAGGGCAACTAGAGCACAGGGCAAGTGTCAGGACAGAGGGGGCATGAAGGAGGGACCGAATACTTCAATGGTGAAGAGAAGAAAATCTACTGTTATGTTAGATTTTACACACCTATGTCCTTCCATATCACAGTTGCAGTATTCTTCACATAAGGGAGAATACAAGAGCTCAAGAAGAAGGCACAGAGGAACTCTCCACAAACCCATGCACAATAGCCCTGGCAAACCTTGCTCTGGCCCTGGAAATAACATCCAACTTGTAAAGTTTAGTGAAAGTCTGAACAGAAAATTGTAGCAGCCTCAAAGATAGAATTGGTATCCAGACCCTCGAAAAAGGTACCAGAGGAGGCAACTGCCCTACTAGAATGTGCCTTTACAAATGAGGAAAGACATTTGCATAAAAAGAATAACAGAAATGGCCTTAGAAATCCATGAGAAGATGGTTTGCTTAGAAACACCCAAAGCCAAAGTCCTGGGAAGAAAAGAAAGAAAATGCTGCTCAGATTTGTGACTTTTTATTATTTTTATCTAAATAATATCTGAGCTGTTTATCCAAATCCAAGGTGTAAAGAACCTTTTCACTGGCAGATTGTGGAGTAGGAAAAAGGAAGGAGGGTGAATAGACTGCTTAAGGGACAATTCATTGACCACCTTGGGCATAAAAGAAGGATTAGTGTGAAGAGACACCCTGTCTCTATGAAAAACAAAAAGGAGGAATAGCCATGACAGCCTGTCTCTCTTGGCAGATGTAAGAGCCAAAAGAACAGCTTCCCTATAACACTGTACTTGGAAGACTGAAGAAGCAGGCTCAAAAGCAGCCTGCGTCAATTTTTCAAGTACAAAACTGAGGTCCCAAAAAGGTGGAATAGGCTTCTTGGTGTGGGGCCCTGATACGAACGATGCCTCTATGATATTGTTTGACCTCAAATCTAGGTTCCAAAGGAGGAGTCAAGGGCAGACAAGCAGATATTTCTGACAGGCGAGCTTTAACTGAAGAATATGCCAACCCAGCATTAAGCAGATGACACAAATAAGACAGAACCACAGGAACCTTCAGAGATAGGTGATCCAGAATGGGAGAGTGGCTCCAAACAGAAAATATTTTCTATTTGGACATATAGGATTTTCTGGTAGTGGATTTCCTGGCCTCCTGCAGAACCCAAAACATGTAATCAGAAAAGAGGTGCCTAAAAGGGATCAAAATCTATTCACTCACAGTAACAGTTGAAACGTGGACAGGTGGGGATGGACATTAGATCCATTTGTCTTGTGTGAGAAGAGCCACTCAGTGAGTTAATTTGTGGTAATCGCCCCTGGCTAAACAAGAGAGAAGAGGGAACCAATGCTGTCTGGACCAAATGGAAGTCACCAGCAAGATTTTGGGAGTCCTGCTGATCTTGTGCAGAACTTCTGGTAATAGGTGGGGTGGGGGTGGAGGGAAATTATACAGAAACAGATTGTAATGTGGCCATATCACGATATTGCACACTTGTCTTTGTTTGTTCATATTGAGCTCATAATGTACATTACATGCATCATTATAATGTACCACGGCTTGTTGAACATTATCTATTATATATTATATATATTTTTACATGTACATAAATATTATATATTTTATATATATTGTTATTTATTTAAAGGTGCTTTAGATTTTAGTATATTGTAGTTGCATTTTAATTTTGGCTTGTAATGGATTACTCAGTTTTTCATTATGAAATGTCACGATTTATTTGTCTTATTTTACATTTATGCATATTTTTTTGCCATTGCAGCATATATGGCTATACATACATTTCAATGTAAAATTTATATTTATATATTAATATACACACCTTTTGTGTTTTTAGCATTTTAGTAAGGAAAGGTATTTTAACAACCTTAAATAATTGGTTCAGTTATTGAGTTAATTACTCAATTAATTATTTTAACATGTGACTTTAAGATTTGTACTTATTCAAGCAAACTGCACTACACTGTTAACTTGATAAAGCTCGGTATTTACCGAGCGAAAGCGCTCGTTTTATGTTGTTTATGGACACCTAATAAAGGATTTACGAAGCTTCTGGTTTACGCTTCCTAGCTGTGGATTATTGGCCCTGTCCTTTTTCTGTTTTGGTGATTGCAGGAAAAGTATCCAAAAGGGTAGCCAAAACAGGAGGAACAGCAGATGGTTTGGAAGACTTCATCTGTAGGAGCTTGTAGTACCCTTTTTTGAATATCAGAGACCTGGGAACAATCCCACTTAAAATAGTCCATCATGCGGGCAATAGTATCCCCAAAGGACAATTCTTCCAAAGAGGAGTCTGGACTTAAGGAATCTTCTCTCTCTGAACTGTAGTCTAAGAGGGAAGGAATTTGAGAGGAATAGGCCACGGATTCTTCCCAGAGTCCATATCCTCATCTGAGGAGTACAACTCCCTAGGCTTCTTAAGAGGGATGGATGACCAGGGTGGGGGGCAGAAAAAGAGATCCCCCCTGAGGAGCTTTTAAGTCCACCAAAGCATGAACTAAGCCCTGAGTTAAATCCTGACATTCACACTGGGAACCCTTTACAACAGGGGAAATATGTTTTGTCTTTTGTTTATTTTTCTGAGGGACGTCCACTCGAAAAAAACTTGGGAGAATCAGAATCCTGATGCAGCTCTATAATGGTCGTAAGAATTTTCTCCCTCACTAAAATCGGATGGATCCTCCTTGGTCCTCACTCACTAAAATCTCAGGAATCCCCCTCGTTCCCTCTGATATTATCAGCATAGGTTCCCCCTCAACATCAGGTACAGATATCTGAAAAGCCTCGGGGGAGATGTGTGAGAATTCAGATCTATGCCAGCCTCAGATGTGGTTGTAGCACAGGAATCTGAAACAAGTACCAGACTGTCTTCAGAGGTTTCACTAGCCTATTAAGACATCTAGGGGAGGCTGGACAGCTGCTGGATCAGACCTGACTTTTTTGACCTCCTTCTTGGCAGACAGCTGGCCCTAGGGACAGGAGAATTCTGCAATGCACCCTGAGCCAACAGCTTAAGATGCTGGTTTGCATGGTAAATGAACAAAGAGGAGGGACAACTATGTATAATCTTAGGCAAAAATGCCTGGCAGATAGAACACTGTGTATAATCACAGGAAGCACCCAATCCAAAAAAGACACAGGTTATGATGGTCTTTACGGGGAATCTGCCTTCCACAGTGACATTTTCCCTTTCTGGATGACATGAACTCAACATGAAACAAGAATAATAAAAAGAGAAGAAACCCCAATGGAGTACTAAACAACCGCTTGGGAACCAGCACAGCCGAAGGGCATTCAGACCGACAGACGATAATGGAGTTCAGACTGGCGGCAAAGTTGTTCTGAGGGACTGCATCCGTGTGTCACTTTTATGTTCTGTGTCTTGTGCGGGGAGCATACATGTGACGTATGGCACATATAAGAACTGAAGGCTCTAGTATTCTGGCAGGTGCTGGGCTATCCTTGGCAAGGGATTCCTTAGGTGAAGGGTACTGCAAGAGTGATATGAAAGGACATATACAGTTCTTGGGACTTATCGCCAGGACAGATCCTACAATGAAAATGTGTTCTCTTGACAATAGAATTCATAATACAGGTGTTCCTCAAGATTCAATATAATGCCCTCTAATGAGTCACACTTTGTTAATGATCTTCCTTTGGAACTGCCTAACCTTAATAGTGTGATGTATGCTGATGACGCTCATCACTGAATCCATAAAGCAATGTTCTGATATCCAACTAAAACTGCAAAATCACTGGTCCTTTCAAATGGTGATTTTCTAATAAATTTCTTATTAATCCTAAAAACAGACAAACAAAAAGTAATGTAATGGTCTTTGCCACTGCTCAGAAAATAATCCCACTTTCTCCTGTTTTACTGAAAGATAGACAGGGCAATTATCAGTCCTAACATCGATGAACAAAAATGCGCCACACTCAGACTTGATCGGTTTGTAACCTTCAGTGTGTACACAGACAAAATCACTCAGAAGATTCTTTCTCAACTAAAGCTATACGACAGGATTACACACCTTCTGCCCTTTCAGCTACAGCTAAGAATGTTCTACTTTCCAAGTTTAAAAACGGTCTACCACTGGTAGAACCCAATAATTAGACATTCCAAGTTGCTGAAAACACAGTTTGTAGATTTGTACTACAGGCAAATCCTCTAGTTCACCACTTTAGTTTATTACAGGACAGCAGCAGGGCAGATCCTCTAGTTCACCATTGCAATTTATTACAGTTCCTAAGAGAGCTATGTTATTGTTCGGTACTCTGCTTTTCAAAATTTTAAAAATTAGGCTACCAGCCTCACAGAAGGTGAAACTACCTTTTAGTGATCAGAACTACACTCACAGAAGTAGCCAAAATGACTATCTTAAGAAGAGTATATCCATACTACAGATCAGCTACAAGTGACACAGCCTTCTTCAGGCTGGGTCTAGACATTTGGAACCACCTGCTTAATGATGGTAAAAATCGGCAAGCATTAAAGGCCTAAAAAAATCATTCAATGAGTATATGGTTAACTTACATGTTAGAAAAACAAGGTTTCTTTGTTGAACAAAGAATATGAGCAGCTGTTGTAATGATTCTTGTAAAGTGACACTACAATGTCTAATGTAAACATATACCACAGTTTTGGTTGAAAGCTAAGCTATACTACAGTAAACGTTTCCAGCTTAATTGGGATTTCAAATGCTTGGAGGCAAAGTGCTTCTTTGGCTGTATTAAATGCTTTTCTTAGACATCCCCTTTTAACTCAATGTAATTGTTTCTGGACATCACAACTTTTTTATAATTTATTTGTTCTTTCAGCTTAGGATGTTGCTGAAAAGGGTCAACAGACTGGCCCACTTACCCAGTAAACAACTAGTAATAAATAAATAAGAATAAACTCTTGAAACCTACAGCAATTTACTCCCTCGCCAAACTAATTTTATCTAATCCAACGCCCCTAGCCTAAATATTTGAAAAACTCTCTATAAACAGATCTTTTCACACATACATGCATAAGATCTACTATGTGACAAAAAAACATGGGTGCTGTAATGCTTTTAGTTCAAATGGTTACTGATACAAACAACAACAGAAATGTACTCCTCCTTACATGTGGAATTTGTTGACATGACTAGGACAGTCAATATCTTAAACCATACTCTGTACTAGATAAACTAATTAGGCTTAAGTTTGGAACTAATACAGTGCAGTGGTTTGACATTTACCAAGTTTACAGTAATAATACTTTGTCTAACATTGATACTCTCAGTGTAGGTGTACCACAAGGACCAGTGCTAGGGCCCCTAATCTTCTGATTCTAAATGTTCTCATAACAGATCTTCCCAAAACGAATCAGGTCATGTATGCAGCTGAGCTTCTCTCCCGATTCGGCCAGACTCTACCCTAGCTACAGGAAAATATACAAGACAAAGTTCTACCACTTTATAACTGGATGAATACAATAAACTAATAAACTTCCCAAAAATCCATCTTTATGCCATTTACACAATCTACTACCAAAAATGTGCTAATTACTAAACTGGAACATGCATTACCACAAACAAGCTTCCACTCAAGCACAAACACCCAATAACTTTAAGCAGCAGTGAACAGAACCTGTTGCTTTGTCCTTCTGGCCAGCCAAGACACAAACCTCTGTAACCTCAATCTTCTCTTCTCTACTGGGTCCCAAGATCAAAGATGGGCACTGCAGATGCCCAGTACAATAGTTTCTAAAATCCGCACACTTGGTCAGTGCTCACCTCTTAAAACTTGGCTATTAGTACAAGACACTTCATACACATGCCACAAAATACAAAGGACTACTTCACCTACAGTCATGTTTCAGATCCAAATATACTTACCTCCAGGAGTTACAAAGTAATACTGTTTGAGGAAGGTGCAAACTAATATCTAAGTGGAGATGGTACAAATATGTACAGTAATCCACAAGAGGCACCCCCTTCTGACCATCAAGCCTCTCTTCTGTCAGACAACTGGCTCATTCATTTCTTTAGGTTAAGGACACTGGATGCTCCATTTTGTTTCTTGCCCTGGAAAAGACTGTCGCTCTACCAGGGGTGCTGCTATCATTCTGAGGTGGTCTGTGATTTCTTCTAGCCATAAATCTCGACCCCAGCATCCTGATGTACACATATCTCAGGCTAGAGCTTGCAGTGAGTAGTGCGAGCATGTGCTCATCCCTACACCCTGGGTGGTCACACCTGATTTTGCTCTCTCCTACCTTCCAAGCACAATGGACCTTGCTATCTCCCTCCCTTCCAAGATGCGCATGATCATCCTCACTGCCTGTAGTGTCAGGCTTAGGCTGCAGTTAGAATTTTATACCCTCTACTGAACCAAGAACCAAAAGCTACCCACTTCCAGTTGAATGTACTTTGATAGCACCATTTTCCAGACGGTGGCTCACCACCTGATGACAAAAGATAATAACATTATCCATCCACTTGAAAAACTTTTGCTTAATAACTGCCACTCTATTTCTTTTGGAGAAGAGAGATAAACAAGCTGTTCTATCCAGCAGAACTGTTCATGCAAGAGAAACAACTTGGGTTGGGGGTGGGGGTATGGAAGTGCAGGCTCTCAATAAAAATCTACCCAAGTAGCAGAGACCTCCAAGGCAGAAACGCACTTGACCACCACAACACAACACTAATCATGAGACACATAACTCTCCTAAACAGTGTGCCACTCAACCAAAGCCCCTAAGGCAAAATAGCATGCCCAACACACTAGTGATAGGTGACTCGATAGCGAGGCACACTGATGTCCCACTCACTAGGTTGAATAAGTAGAAAGTAACAGTCAGCTGCCTGTCAGGCACCAGGATCCACCACATAACGCATGTACTCAGGTCACTCAACCACAGGTACAAATATGACTCTGTCATTGTACATGTGGGTGTGAATGACCTGAGACATACCTCCCTGGACTACATGAAAAGAGACATGGAGGTGCTCTTGGATTATGTAGCCCAGGTGGGTATGACCCTAGCCCTGAGCAGCATCCTACCATCACATACAATGATACCACAGTACAAGCAGAAAATGATTGATTTCAACAACTGGCAAAGTTTCTGGTGCCATTCTAAGGGGATCCAGTATCTGTCTGCCTGGGATGACATGACTGACGGACCTCACCCGGGCTTCCGGATATTGGCCATGGCTTTTGCCACCCCTATAGTGCTTTTTTAGGTGATGTTCCAAAGACCAAATTACCACCGTAACAGCTACAAACAAATGCAATATAAGGGTTATGCTGCTCAACACTAGAAGTCTAAATCTCAAAATGCACTCGCTCGAAGCACTCCTTAAAATGGAGAACATTGACATTTGTGCTGCAACACAGACCTGGTTCAAGGCAGCAGAAAGCATCACTGCACTACCAGGCTATAACTCATTCCACACCTTTCGGCCCCAAAACTTGGGCCAAAGCACCAAAGGTGGTGGTGTCTCCATATTCATAAAGGATGCGCACACCTCTAGACTGGTAGCCCAACATAACACATCAGGGATACTTCAGGTGCAACTCACATTGGGAAGACAGTGATTCAGGTCATAGCCTGCTACAGGTCTGCAACTATGTCCCAAGACTAACACTCCACGTTCCTAAGCACCCTGGAGAATATTAGGGTCCAACCTAACACTCTCATACTGTGTGACTTCAACTACCTCTCCATTAACCAGGAAAACTACTCATGTACCAATAACTTGCCCAACGCTTTCTGGAATTCATTAATTCCAATGCCTTGGAGCAGGTCGTTCTTATCCACTACAGGTAGCAACATCCTGGACCTGGTCATTACTAACATGGGCAACCATTGCTCTACATCAATAGTCAACTCCGCCCTGGTTAGATCTGACCACAAACTAATCACCTTGGAAATCCACCCCCCCCGTAAAGGTAACCACCATAAAAAACTTCTCCAAAGTTAAGTTTGGGCTCCTAAAAACAGAGGTGGCTAACCCCATGGCACCCATGCAAGAGAATAGTTGCATGACCGCCGAATCATACACCAATGCACTGAATGAACACGTACACAAATGCATGGATCTCGCCATACCCAATAGAACCAAGACGCTCTCCTCCAAAAAAAGGAACCCAATCTGGTGGTCCCCTGCCATAAACAAACTTTACAACAGGAGCATGAAACTGATGCGGAATAAGGTGAAATCCCAAGACTGAAAAACTCCCTTATCAGCCTCAACAAAAAGTTGAGATCCCTCATCAAATCCTCTGAAGCTAGCTATGAAAACAGAATTACAGCAGACAGTAAAGACAACCACAAAGCCTTCTATAGTTATGTAAAGAATCTCCACAGCAATACCCAGATTTGCTCTGAGCTACTGCACAATGGTACCTCCTATACAAAGCCAACAGATATTGCCAATATACTGGCCGACAGATTCAGTGCCAACTTTATCCCTCCCCCCAAAGGACCAATCCCAATACCAGTAAATTGCCAGGCACCCAGTATTACTGCTGCACAGGTTAAAAAAGCACTGCCCAAGGTCAAGAATACAGCTTCTATGGGACCTGACAATATCCCTGGCTGTGTTCTACATAAACTACAGAGTGAACTGGCACCTCACCTGTGTGCCCTGTTCAATCACAGCCTCACCTCAGAATTTGTCCCTACCAAATGGCGCACTGCTACAATCATCCCTCTCCACAAAGGAGGGCAGACTACAGACTCTGGGAACTATCGCCCCATTAGCCTGCTGAGTCTGATATACAAAGCTATGGAATGCATCATCATGGACCTAATAAACAAGGATATAGGGAATCTCCACACTCTGGATCCTACACAGTTGGTTTTGTGAAGGGTAGATGATGCCTGCTCAACTTGGTAGACTTCTCTGAGTCAGTCAGCAGAGCTGTGGATGAAGGCAAGGTGGTTCATAGCCTACCTTGATCTGGCCAAGGCCTTTGATACCATTCCCCACTCAGGAATCACAGAAAAACTCACTAAGTTAGGCATCAACCCATATATCACTGGGTGGGTTGCAAACTGGCTCACAGATAGAAGCCACAGTGTGAAAGTAGCTGGCTCCAAGTCAGACTGCAGACCAGTCATGAGTGGAGTCCCACAGGGTTCAGTCCTGGGTCCTCTCCTGTTTGGTATCTACTTCTCTGAAGTCCAGGCCAACACGAAGGGACTCTGGCTGACAAAGTTCGCAGACGACTACAAGTTGGGAGTTGTTATTAACTCCCCAAGTGATGCTGAAATCCTACAGAAAGGCCTCACTGAGACTAACAACTGGTGTCAGAACCATGGCCTTAAGCTCAATGTCAAAAGATGTGTCACCCCCCTTGGGAAAAACCCTGTTCCTTTCAATTACCACATTGATGATAGTCCACTAAACACAGAAGGCCTTATAAGACATTTGGGAACACAGGTGGACAGCATCCTCTCTTTTGACCACCACAATGCCACTGTGGTCAGAAAGTCCTTCTATGTGGTACATCTCATTACTAAGGGTTTTGCATCCAGGAAGAAAGAGGTCATTGTCTCCCTCTACTCTTCCCTCATTAGGTCAATCATCGAGTACAATGCCCATTTGGCATGTACTTCACTAGACACCTGCAACAACTGTAGAGGCCACAAAAGTACATGACAAAGAGGATCCTAGGCCTTTAACACTTGTCCTATATATACAGACTCAAAAAACTCCAACTATTCTCTGTCTCATATTGCCTACTTAGAGTAAAGCAACTGGAGTGATCCCTCTCCAGTGGCTTTATTCGACAGAGGCACTGGGAACTAAGGTTGGGTGGCATGATGCCAGGGTAATCCTATGGGCTAGGCTTTTAAAGGCCGCAGGGCCATTAGCCTAGTACACACCTATGAACCAGCTCTGTTAGAAACGCTACATCTAAAGAAATCCCAATGCCTCCACACCACACACTCCAGAGACCTCAGTCTTATTACCACAATCAACAGAAAGTACAGTTTTGTACCTACCATAAATGTAGATGTTCGAGTGCTAATACAGCTGCAGTCATAACAGATGGGTTCTCCTGCCGTCAGGCGGGTCCTCGGTCGGCCGAATTCCAAAGTCTAGGTCCGGCGTCGGTTGTCGTCACTTCTTCCCTGATGTCAGTGCGCCAGGGGTATAAAAGAACCAGCCGACGCCATTTTCTTCAGTTTTTCTTGCCCCAGATGTCAGGTGCCCCCAGAAGGAAGGCAATACATAAATTTGTGTAATAAAGCAATGCAATATAATCAAAATACAGTAGTTGCAAGCAAATACACCATAAAAAAATACCCCAATCAGGTTGTATGAGGAGGTGTGAGCCAATAGGCCTGTCCCAAGAGGGGAAGGAGGGAGGGAAACCTGGACTGCAGCTGTATTAGCACTCGAACATCTACATTTATGGTAGGTACAAAACTGTACTATGTTCATCGTGCATACAGCTGCAGTCATAACAGATGGGTAGAATCCCAAAGCTAAGAAAGGGGTGGTAGGCACTAGGTGGAACTAGGAGGAGCCAGAATGCCCTGCAAGACTGCAGTGGCAAAGCCTGCTCTAGTTTTGGAGTATAATGGTAGGTGGTAGTGCTTGGAGAAGGTATGCACAGAACTCCAAGTGGCTGCTTCCAAAATATCTTTGGTAGGAACTCCTCTGAGGAAGGCTGCAGAGGTAGCTGTGGCCCTTGTGGAGTGAGATCTGATGCCTGCAGGTACGGTTTTACCATGAAAAGAGTAACAAAAGCTTAAGCAGTGGGCTATCCATTTTGAGATTGTCTGTTTGGAAATTGGCTTCCCTTGAGCTCCTATAGCATAGGACACAAAGAGCTGTTCTGATTTTCTGAAAGGCTTTGTTCTGTCCAAATAATAACGCAGCTGTCTGTGGATGTCCAAGGAATGTAGTAGTCTCTCCCCTTTGGTTTGAGGATTATGGTGGAAGGTAGGTAAGTGTATAGCCTGATTCAAAGCTACCCTCGATACCACCTTTGGCATAAAGGACGGGTTGGTTCGTAAGGAAACTCTGTCCTGATGGAAGATGATAAAAGGCTGCACAGCCATGAGGGCTTGTAGTTCCGATACCGTACGAGCTGAGGTGATAGCCAGAAGGAAAGCTGTTTTCCAGGACAAATATTGCAAATCTGTTGAGGCAGCTGGCTCAAAAGGAGGCAAGGTCAACTTTTCTAGAATGAAATTGAGATCCCAAGCAGGTATTGGTTGTTTCCTTGGAGGTTTTATATTCTTAGCCCCTCTGAGGAACTGTCTTAAGAGGGGGTGAGAGAATAAAGGTGGATCAGTGTTGTATTCTGCAGAAATGGCTGAGGCATGGATTTTGATGGAGAAGAATGAAAGTCCACTGCTTAGCAGCTCACCTAGATACTGTAATATTTGAGATAAATTCAGTTTTCCAGGATTCTGGCCTTTTTTCTCATTCCAGGCACAAAACCGTTTCCATTTTGCAGAGTAAGCTTTTCTAGTAGATGGCCTTCTGGCCTCCAAAATGACATCCTGCACCTCCTTGGAGAGTAGGGTCTGTTGTGATGTTAAGGAATCTTCCATGCGGCCAGATTGTGTGTTTTCAGCTGACTGTGAAGAGTTTTGAAGCTGTGCTGAGTCAGAAGAAGAGGCATTAGAGGTAGGGTCCATGGGGGGGAATGAGTCAGGTTCCTCAGGAGTGGGTACCAGTGCTGCCAGTCTGGAGCAATGAGAATCATCTTTGGTCTGTCTGCTCTGGTTTTTAATAGAACTTTGGGCAGAAGAGGAAGAGGAGGAAAGGCATAAACTGTCATCGTTGTCCAACTGAAAGAGAGAGCGTCCACTCTCCAGGCCTGTGGATGAAAAGTCCTTGAGCAGAATTTTGTCAATTGGTGATTTTTGTGGGAGGCAAAGAGATCTATGCCTGGCCTTCCCCATTCTTGAATTATCTCTGTAAAAACTTGAGGATGCAACTTCCATTCGTGTGGATCTGTCATATTTCTGCTTAGGTTGTCTGCCAGCGTGTTTTCCTTGCCTGGCAAGTACTGTGCTTGAAGTTCGATTTGTAATTCCAGAGCCATGTTCCAAAGTGACATGGCCAGCCTGCATAGGGGGTATGAATGGGTTCCTCCCTGTTTGTTTATGTACCACATTACTGTGTTGTTGTCTGTCCTTATCAATAGTTGACCTGGATGCAGAAGGTCTTTGAAAGCTATAATAGCATTCACTACTGCTAGCATTTCCTTTAGATTGATGTGAAGGTGCTTTTCTTTTTGGGACCATTTGCCCTGAATGCACCGATCTGTCATGTGCACCCCCCAGGTGTAGTCCGAGGCATCTGTTGTGATGACTTGATTTGCTTGAGGCTTGCAGAAAGGGAGACCTGTGTTTGATTGGCATGCTTGAGCCCACCACAGAAATTCCTTTTGAAGACATGGAATTAGTGGTATCATTGTTTCCAAACTGTGGCTGTGTTGAGACCATAGGTTCTTCAGGTACCGTTGAAGTTTCCTCATATGCAGCTTTGCACATGGGATTAGTAGGATGCAAGATGCCATGAATCCCAGAGCCTGCAGGATTTTCCTTGCAGTCAGCCTGGTGAAATTTGCTAGTGTTCTGAAGTATTGAGTTAGTTGCCCCTGCTTCTCTGGCGTGAGGTAGGCCATCTGGGTGTTTGTGTCCAAGTTGGCACCCAGGAAAATTATTTTCTGAGAAGGTATTAGCCTTGATTTCTTTTTGTTGACTGTGTATCCCAGAGAATTCAAGAACATTATTACAAAAGCCAGATGTTTCAGAAGTATGTGCTTGCTGTCCGCTTGGATCAGGCAGTCGTCCAAATATGGGTATATTTGTATCCCTTGAAGTCTGCAGTAGGCAATTACTGATGCCAGGCATTTCATGAATACTCTGGGCGCAGTAGATAAGCCAAAGGGCAATGCAGAGAATTGATAATGGGTTGAATCTGCAAGAAATCTGAGGTATCTTCTGCAATTTTGTCTGATGGGGACATGCAGGTATGCCTCCTTGAGGTCCAATGTTACCAGCCAAGACTCCTTGCCCAGCATGGGAAGAAGCTGCTGTAATGTGAGCATCTTGAATTTTGGTACGAGTAAAAATGTGTTTAGGATGGACAGGTCCAAAATAGGTCTCCAATCTTTTCCCTTCCTTGGTACCAGGAATAGCCTGGAATAAAAACCTTGACCTTGTTCGTGAGTAGGTACCTCTTGAATAGCTTTCATGTCCATGAGATCTGAAATTTGTCTTTGTGCCTCTGCCCTTTGATTGTGTGGCAGGTTTGGCATGCCTCTCATTTTTGGAAGGGTGTGAAAATGGAATCTGTAGCCTCTGTTTATAATGTCCAGGATCCATTTGTCATTTGTGACAATATGCCAATTTTTTTTAAAATAATGCCAGTTTTCCGCCCAAGGGTGCTGCCATTTGAGCCTTGCTTGGCATGCAAAGTGGAAAGTCATTGGGCTTGCTTTCTGAATGGCTGCGAACTATCCTCACCACATCTTTGTGTAGGAGCTTGCCGTTGTCTGCCTCTAAACGATCCTTGAGATTACCGTCTGCCCCTCGGGTGCCTGTATCTACCTCTTTGGGGTCTGTCCGTGGCTGGAAAGGACCAATTTTTGGAAGGCCAATTTCTACTGAAACGTGGAGGTTGTATCTGTAGAAAATCTTTCACTGTTTGCATTGATTTAGCCTTTTTTTCTTTAATACCTCCTCAGCTTTAACACCAAATAATACATCCTTTTGTAGAGGGGCATCTAGTAATTTAGCTTTGACATGATCTGGTAAGGTTTGCTCCTTGAGCCAGGCATGTCTACGTATGACTGATCCTGTAACAGCAGCTCTACATGAGGCCTCTAGAGCATCAAAACCACATTGCAAGGTATGTTTACCCACTTGTTCTGCACTATGCATCAAATCCTGCAACTCCTTCAAGTGTCTGGTTGTTTAGTTTGTGACATTTTACTTCTAAACTGTGATAACTGAAACTGTTGATACTTTAGCATATGGAACTGGCAGTTTAATGCCCTCATGGTTAAGGTGGCCGAGGTGTATACCTTTTTCCCCCCACCTTTTTAAGGATCTGGAATCTCTCTCGGAAGGTAATGGGTTTTTAGCAGTGGAGGCCTTAATTCCCTTGGGGCCCTGTGAGATAGTTTCTGGGTCAGCCGCATGGCTTTTGTATAAAAATTGGTGTGAGTCAGGAACCCGGTAGTACCTGTCAGGCTTGACTGGGGCTGGAGGAAAAGGGTCCGGGTTAAGGCAAGCCTCCAAGTACACATCATCTAGTATGTCTAAGACAGGAGGTATAGCCAGAGGCCTGTGCTGGAGTAACAAGAGAAAATCCCTAAGCCTTTTCTTGGAATCTGAGTACTCTTGGCCTTCCCAGTGGAAGTGTTCCCTTAAGGTATGCAAGGTTTCCCCAAATGAGTAATCCTCTGGGGGCGAGACAGAGGGAATGGACTCCTCTGAGAACCCCTGATAAGAGTAATCAAATCCTCAGCCATTTTAAGCATCTGTTTTTTAGGCATGGGGCCTGGAGAAGGGCCCTGTGGAGCTTATCTCTTAGAATGCATGGCTGCTTTAGACTTAGTGAAAGCCTTGATAGAAAAAGAAGAGGAAGGTCTGAAGACACCTTGAGAGGAGGCAGACCTGTGTACATTTTGAGATTCACCACCAAGAGTGGCTTCGGTATGTGTAGTCGGGGTGTGGGCCGAGGAGCCTGCGACCTCGGGCACAGAAGACACCGCCAATGAAGTGTCGTCGGTAGGCAGGGGCTGCGTAGGCGCCTCGCTGAGAACCGGACCACCTGTAGCCGGCTTTGGCGTGGTGTCGGTAGAGGCCACGGACCTCGTGTGTCGGTCCTTATCTTTGCGTTTTTTAGACAACACTGGAGTCGGAGTATCCGACATTATATAGTTAAATTGTTTGCCAAAATAGTGCTGGGCGAACTCCGCCTGACGCTTAATGGTGTGTTTGTTGAATGTAGCACAAAAACGACAGACTGAGACGTCGTGGTCTGGGCCTAAGCAAGGAATGCAGAGGGAATGAAAATCCTTATGCGGTATTTGCTTCCCACAAGAAATACAATTATTAACTTTGTCTGACATCGGTCTGAGGCAAGAAAGGTTTCCCCAATGGGGTACTTAGCTTTCAAGAAGACTTCGGTTGCAAAATAATTTCAGGAGCTGGCTGACCGGCACTTGCGAACTGCTTCTGCTTCGGGCACCGCGCGGCAAGAAAGACTGAAGAAAATGGCGTTGGCTGGTTATTTTATACCCCTGGTGCACTGACGTCAGGGAAGAAGCGACGACAACCGACGCCGGACCTAGACTTTGGAATTCGGCTGACCGAGGATCCGCCTGACGGCAGGAGAACCCATCTGTTATGACTGCAGCTGTATGCACGATGAACATCATACTGGAGGGACAGGCTCATAACCCAGAGACTGCCCATGCTATGGAACAGACTTCCCATACATGTCACGTAGAGCACCTCACTGGCCCTCTTCAAGAGAGATCTTGATGAGTGGATGGGAAACAGAAATTGCACCCCTGGGATCACTCCAGTGGCTTTACTCGACAGAGGCACTAGGAACTAAGGTTGGGTGGCATGATGCCAGGGTAATCCTATGGGCTAAGCTTTTAAAGGCCCCAGGGCCATTAGCCTAGTACACACCTATGAAACTCTGAATCTATTCATAGTTTAGCAGTATAAATTCCAAATTACACAATGTATTCCAAGATTACACAATTGCTTTCACTGTACAGTAATGTTCAGTAACTATACTCACCAATCAGACTTGTTGCCCAGACTTTGTGCATTGCAATAAAACATTTCAACGCTGTATCATATCCTCTATATGCTGTGTTGCTTGAGGCTGATGTGTTGGATTATCTAAAAAAGTTTCTAGATATTCCTTAATTTACCATGACACAAACGCAGTCCCATATTGATGAAGATGTTTACCTTTGGAAAACTTCATTCTTCCCAATATAGCTGCAGTGTTATATATGATACAAAGTTGTTTAACTATTAAAAATGTGGACTTTGGTAAATAAGTAGTCATTCAAATGTGGAGATGGTATTATTTTACTAAGTATAAGGCTAATACAGGCTTCGTTAAGTATTTCAATTTCCCAAATGGCATTCTTCAGACGATTAAGCGGTGTTCGTATGCAAGTATTTTGGCTAGCTGCCCATGCAGGCCATTTTAGGCCTAGCCAATTTCCTTTCAAAGGTGAGAATCAAAACTCGCACCTTAGGTCTGTGAGGTAAACAACGTAACCATTATGCCAACCCCTACCCTCAGGTCACTGGTTCCTGCATGGACTAAGATCACAGTGCAACACATCTTTTCCTGAAGCAATGTTGGTATCACATATTTTACATCTAATAGTTTTAAACCAGCTAGAGCACTCACAGTAATATGGTTCCTGTTTAGGTCACTTATGCTTCTGTTTGCAAGCTTAAGAGTAGAATCACCCAGGACTAACCCTCACCCAGGATGATGCCACAATATAAACAAAAATAACTGACTTCAAAAACTGGCTCAGCTTCTGGTGTCAGTCCAGGGGGGTCCAGTATCGCTCAGCCTGGGAGGATACGGTAGACAGACCTCACTGCTTTGCTAGAGATGGTCTGAACCTGTCCCCCCCAGGCTTTCAGATACTGGTAAAGGTCCTTGCCTCCCCATAGTGCCTTTTTAGGCAATATCAAAACAACAAATTTTCCAACATAACAAAATCTAATCAAGACAAACTCAGGGTCATGCTGCTTAATGCTAGGAGTTTAAACACAAAATTGCACACTCCCTGGAAGCATTCCTCACCTTGAAGGATGCTGACGTCTTGTGCAGTTACCAAGACATTGTTTAAGGCAGTTGAGAGTACCCTGGCCGTGCAAGGTTACAATGTGTTCCACATGTTCAGATCATGCCTTCAACATATTCAAACCTCAAAATGAGCGAGAAGGAACCAAAGGTGAAGGTTTATCCATCTTCATTAAAACAAAATACACTTTGAGACTTATCAAACAGCATGACACTCTCAAACTAATCCACATCCAATTAACTATTGGGAAAGTACCACACCACATCATTGCTAGCTATAGATTTCCCACCATGAACCAGCATAAGCACACTGCCTACCTTGATTTACTGGAATCTCTCACCATACAGCCCAACTCCTCAGTCACAGGAGATTTCAACTATCTTTCCATAGACTGGGGGACATACATGAGCAAAAACATGTTCGCCCAGAGGTTCCTGGATGTTAACACAAATGTTCTGGAAAAGACAGTCTGCATCCCCACTAGGGGCTCAAATGTTCTGGACACAGTACCCACCAACATGGGGTCACTGTACTTCCCCATGCGTGATGCTCTCCCTTGTTAGGTCAGACCACAAATCAGTCTCGTTTGAAGTAACTACACCCTCACATGAACAAAAATTATAAAAAACTTCACCAAAGCTAACTATAGCATACTAAGCGATGGTATAAAAAGTTTCATACCACCCACAATCTCAGACACAAATGATTATTATGCATAAACTCTGCAGTACCTGACCAAGTCAAAACCAGGTCTTCCCCTAAAAACAAGCCACCGTGGTGGACTTCAAGTATAAACAGATTATATAACTACAGGAAGAAACTGTTCTCCAAAAGCAAGATGAATATCACTCTGCAGAGGAAGAGTTCCCTCCTAAGCCTAAACAGGAAAATCAAAAATCTTGTAAAGTCTTCTAAATCAAATTACTAAACTAAAACCACATCCCTAGTCAAGAATAATCACAAGGCATTCTTTAATACATCCAAAGTCTAAAAGGGAATGCCCAGCTATGTGCCAAACTGGTTGTTGATGTGATCACTCATACTACACCGGAAGATATTGCCAACCTGCTAGTTTACAGATTCAGTGCAAACTTCTCTCTCCCCCAATCCCCACCTACTATATTCCAAAACATATCTGACACCAGTCCTCTGCCTAGTAAGTCTAGAAAACAGGTCACCTCTGTGGTCCCTAAGGCCAAAAACATGGCCTCAATGGGACCAGATAATATCCCAGGTTGTTTACTAAACAATCTAAAACAAGACCTAGTGGATCCACTTGGCATTCTCTTTAATCATAGCTTGAGAACTGGCTATGTTCCTACAGAATAGAGAACAGCAACAGTGATCCCCCTGCACAAAGGTGGGACCCATCAACTGATCCTGGAAACTACACACTCATAAGTCTAACCAGCCTCATCTGCAAATCCATGGAAAGAATTATCATGGACCTTATCAACAAGAACATCAGTGGCTTCCAAACACTGGACCCAACCCAGTTTGGTTTTGTTAAGGGTAGATCATGCTTATTAAACCTGGTAGACTTCTTTAAGAATTACACCAAAGCCTTGAACAGAGGTAAGACAGTGCACACAGCCTATCTCGACCTTGCCAAGGTTTGTGACACAATTCTCCATGCTGGCATCATTGAGAAAGTCTCCCAGATAGGGACTAAACCCTACGTTACTAGATGGGTAGCTAACTGGCTCACTGACAGAACACACACTGTCAAAATTGGTGACTCCATCTCCAACAGTAGACCCGTCACCAGTGGAGTACCACAGGGATCTGTGCTGGGCCTCTTACTGTTTGGCATCTATTTCTCAGATGTCCAGGCCAAAGCAGACAGCCTTTGGCTCACCAAGTTCACTGATGATTGCAAACTGGGAGCAATCACCGAGTTCCCCAACAATGTCAACATATTACAAGAAAGGGTAACAGAAACAAATGACTGGTGTCAAAGCCATGGTATACAACTAAATGCAAAAAAATGCATGACTATTCCCTTTGGCAAAACAGAATTCCCTACAAATTACAATATTGGCAGCATCCCCATGAGTTCCAACCCAGTGGTGTGAGACTTGGGAACACATGTTGATAAAAATCTGAACTTTGACTACCAAGTTCAACAGTGGTAAGGAAAGCCTTCTACCTAGTGCACCTTGTAAGCAAGGGCATAGCATCCAGGTCAAGGGATGTTATAATTCCACTGTATTCAACTCTCATCAGACCACTAATAGAATATAATACACCCTTTTGCATGTAGCTCACCATACACCTGCAACAGCTGGAGACAGCTCAGAAGTTTCTCACTAAGAAAATATAGGGACTCCAAGCCATGACCTACGTGGACAGGCTAAAAGCCCTGTCACTTTATTTTGTACCTTATAGGCTGCTGAGAGGTGACTTGTGCCTGGCCTATAAGGCAATCTCTAACCCTGCAATAATAGAAATGCTGCATGTGTGGAAGTCAAATGGATCAAGAGTCACTCGCTCTAGGGATCTCAACCTGGCTTGTAACATTAACAGATCATAATGGAGAGACAGATACATCTTCCAGACACTGCTGCTTTTTTGGAATAGATTCCCTATGCATGTAAAACAGAGCTCTCACTGACCCTTTTCAAACACAACCTAGATAATTGGATGGGAGACTGCAAATTCACTGCTGGGGTGACACCAATGTCCCTTATGGATAGGGATAGCCAGTGTTGATCACAGACCCTCTCTGTGCATAAATTCGTTCTGCAAGCTACCCAAAAAAAAGGACAAATGGGGATACTTGGGATTAACATGGCTAGGCTTGTAAAGGCTCTAGGGCCGCTAGCCTAGTAACCACCTATGAGAAGTTATTTGCAGCTGAAGGCATATTTGTATTTCTAGTGCAAGTCTTTGTATTTTTTTGTTTTGTGAAACAAATATTGCACCAGCAGCAGCATTACTAATATTTCCACTTCTTTTCCTAACCTTTGTGGCCATTGCGGCATCATGAGTTCAAGAAATGCAAGTTTGCTCAAGATAAGAATTGACTGTGGCTTGTACAGGTAATAAATACATTGTCTCTCATTGTATCATCATGTGATTTGGGAATGCTCACATTGGTCAGGCTGCCTAGTGTTTCTTTATCTAAAGTTGTGATATCATCAGGACATCAAGCCCGATCAGTTATCCTAATGTTGGCCGAGCTGGAAGAGTCCAGCACTTTCACATGGCAAAACTGTAGGTTTTACTACTATTACTTCTGGGTACACATTTTCACATACAGCCTATTTACAGTCTGAGATAACTTACTGTGATGGATCCAACAACTGGGAACTACAAGTTTCATGTGTATCTGGATGCATGCGTAAGAGCAACAGTGTCCAAACGGTCTACATTTCGGTGTTCGTTTTCCTAAATGGTAATCATGCTTGATCGAAGAGGATAATGTCAGGTGACATATACTTGATATAGACTCCACAGCAACATCATTCAAGGAGTTGTTTGTTTTAAGTAAGCCTTCCAACAAGTGAGAATTAAGTGAATCCATTATGGTTACTATATATTACAAGTCAAAGAATGCCAATACTATAACACTAATTGGGGTATATTTTAGTTAAGTCTTGGGTATAAAGACAGACACAGAACTTAACAGTAAAAATATCAAAGCCCAGAATCTAGAAGTAAAGACTTATACAATATCTAGTGTAAGCCTATAACAATAATTACACTGTTCATACTTCCTATTTTAAGGGAAGTACTGAAGTGCATTTTCAGCATCAGCGTAGCAGCTGTATCATGCTAAGTTAACTTACCCGCATTATAAGTAGTCCTGTCCCTTGCCAATAATACTGTTCCACTGCTCTAACTTGCAGCCACTTGTAAACAGATGCTTTTCAAAAAATGCAGGCTTCTGATTAGTTATTCTGTCTGTCAATCTACAACACCACTACACTACCAGGAAAATGAAATTAAAACAAAATGCTGAGCTCCCAAAGCCTTTAGAAAGGCAAAGCAGAGTTCACAAATTAAAATCAAAGCTTATTGAGTCACCTCACAGTAAGACGCTGTCCGGTTTGATTCTCAGCTAGAGCGTCTTCTGCGTGGAGATATGCGTGAATGGGCGTACCTTCGTTGAAGGTTGTGCATCAGGGCTGGTAACTCGGCATGTAAAAATCAACAACCAATCATTAGCGAACCGGAGTTCCGCTGTGGCGACCCCTAACCGGGAAAAGCCGAAAGACACAAAAAATTGAGCCCATAAATAGTTGTAGCAGAGTAAAACTGTCACGGATTAATTTTTGAAAGTCAGTAAATGGCTCCCACTGATAAACAGACTCTAAAGAAAATGAAGGCTTCTGATTATTCTGCCTGCCAATCCACAAAACCACTATAATCACCAGGAAAATGAGACAAACAAAAGTGTGAGTTCTAAAATACTTTAAAAAGGCAAGGGAGAACTCACAAATTAAAATAAAGACATACTGAGCCGAGAAATATGTGCAACAGGGAAAAACTGTCACAGACTACGTACTGAAAGTCAGTAAAGGGCTCCCACTCGTAAGCAAATGCTTTTTAAAGAAAATACAGGCTTCTGATGTTATTCTTCGAAACCACTTTTTAACACCATGAAAATGAAACTAAAACAAAATGGCGAGTTCCAGAAGACTTTAAAACAGAAAGGGAGAGCAGACAAATTAAAAGCAAAACTTACTGAGTCTGAAATAGGTGCAGCAGAGCATAACTGTCAACAGATTAAGTTCTGAAAGACCGGAAACTTGGAAATAAACACCATCCTTTAACCAAATTTGGTTGAATTTTTGGCCAATTTGCCAAAATCAGAATTCAACTGTGTTGTTTTCCTGGAAAAAAAAAACATTCAAATGGGAAGATTTTAAAAATGGTGGTCACTAAAATGAATCACAGTGCAGAAGTGCTCTTTCAGAAATCCACAAATTTGGATACAGACATAGCCGTTAAAAGTAAGGACACACTGGCACAGACCTAAAACTGGTAGTTGGAATATCTTTAATGAAACCAGAATTTCCAGAATTATGATTGGTACTAGATAGCCAGCAGGTAGGAAGAGTAATGACAAAACAAAGAATTATGGGTTTTGTATTGGGATGACAACAGGTGAGATTCTTAAGAAATAAACAATTAGCAGAAACCTCTGTTGAGGGAGAACCATCTCATAAGAACCAGTGTAAGCATGCCACCATAAATATAAGCCATACAGAAACAGCCCCAGGCCCCGTGGAGAAAAGGGAGGAAGCCTGGATTGTAGTCTAGATGACTGGGCAGGGACCACTAGAGACGTAAGATAAAAAGACATACAAGAGCAGATCTACCTTCTGGATCATGTGGATCTTGCCCCATTGCCCAGCTCTCACCTCACTCCTCACTCCTTCCCCGAAAATATTGCATATAGGGTAAAATGTTGGGGAAAAAAGCAGGAAGCCAGCTGACAGAGGTCACAATGAAAAATAAAAATGTCTAAAGTAGAAAACAGTAAACTAGAAAGGCCTAATTAGAGCTAAATGAATAAACAAGTAAACAAATAAAAAGAGGAGCACCAAAAAGTGAAGAATAATTAGGCTGGAGAAGTTAGGAGGAGGTAAGGGGCAGCTGATCAGGGTGTGGAATACGGTTTGGCTCAGGGGAATTGGAGATGGCAAATGATATAACACCTACAGTTGAGTGGCAGGGGGTTAGGGGAGCATGGGAAGCTACAGATATCAATGGGCTGTTAAGTGAGAAACAATAGACTGGCTGATGAGAAGACAAAAGGAAGAGAAAAGACTGGATGAAATGAAGAAAGGAAGGAAGTGGACAGGCAGGTGATATGAAGGTATTGGAAGAGGTAGTCAGAGGACTACAGCCAGGTGGAGCAGAAGACAGGACAGCAGATAAAAGTAAGAAAACAGGACAGACAGGAAGAAAGGAATGATGAAAATGTAGAAATACATCTGTTAAGAGATGTTAAAAAAAGAAGACAGCTAAGATGGAATATCAGGTAGTATGCAGTGGCGACTAGTGATGAAAGGGAGGCAAAACCAGTTGTGGCCAGGCAGAAAAACAACACCCCAGGAGAAACTGGAGGTAAGTACACAGGAAGGGTAGGCAGAAGAGGTGGCCAGGAGTAATACTAGAATAACAGGAAATCAGGGCAGACTAGCATAACCAAAGTGAAGATGTACAATTATTAATTGATGACCTCTTTTTTTTCCAACACATGATCTGCTAACAGTTGCAGCACTAATAATCTGGTGTCAAACTGTGGAGGCAAGTGCCCCACAACCCTCACACAAGGGACTCAATCTTTATAACACCACTGAAGTCCAAGACCAAGATTGCTGCATTTCATGTAAAGTAAAATTCATGACTGCAGCAACCTTGTTCAGTAATACTCTATCTTTAACAAGAGAGACAACATTTTTCAATCATACAAGTACAGATGGATTTAGGACTGAAAATTGTGTTTTTGAGCATTGTGTATACACAATCCTTTGGAAAAACAGAGGGTGTGTATACACAATCCTTTGGAAAAACAGAAAGTGTTGGTGATGGTGGACTATCACTATGGGGTGGGAATGGGAAAAAAGGTTGGGTTAATCTAATAACAGGTGCAGGCCTAGCTCTAACCAAGACAGTCCCAGTTAAAAATAAATAAATAAAGCGAATGGATCATTGGCATAGACTAGTCTATGTGGGGACTAATGACAGGGCAGAAGGGACCACAGAAGAAGAAATGGAGGATCAATGAGGTGGCAGCAACATAACGGTGACTTGGACAGTGCTGCAGTCATCTCAAAAATGTTACCACTGTGAGGAAAGTGAAGATAAGGTACTTCAACTGCTTACTCAGAGACAGGAATATCAAACAGCAGACAGTGATGGTAGGAAACTGGGGAAAGCCTGGCAAGATGAGGAGCTTTTCAGTAGTATATTATTCCTCAAATTTCCCACAGAACTGCACAGTTAAATGCATAAGACACACATCAGTGTCTGTTTAAAGCTGAAAAGGAACAACAGAAGATAAATACTATTCAAGAAAAACAAATTAGCAAAAGTTATAGGCTGAAAGGGGAAGTGGGCAGTAAAACAGAAAATCCGACTGCTAGTGGGGAAAAGGAACATAGCACAAGAACAATAGAAAAGGACATATAACGAAAATGTGAAGACAGATAGAACTGCAAGGCAAGAGAGGAGGGGAAAGAGGAAACAAAATAATGTTCTTGGGAAGTGATGGTAGGAAACAGAAAGAAAACCATCAAAAAGTGGTTAGACATTCAAGTGAGGAATTGGCAAGGCACCAAATAAATGGCATACAAAAGACGAAGAGAAGGCTACAGGAAAAAGGACAAAAATTAGGAGGTGGCCAGAACTCTGGAAAACTAAAGGTCATGTAACACCTTTAGACATGATCTTAAAAATAGAAGGGTTGTACATGTTTATGAGTGGGTGAGGAAGTTGTTCTCAGGCAAGCTGCAACACTTTAGATAATCACTTTCTGCCAGCTACTTAATATAATATAATATAATATAATATAATATAATATAATATAATATAATATAATATAATACACAAAAATACATATAAATGACTTAAAAGAAATTAAGGGTCTTCTTAGCTGAAATATTTTGCTGACAGATTAATAAAAATGACATTTTAAATAGTACATTTTGCTCCTCTTGCCAGTTTTAAGACTTTCTGGGGAAAAATATTATGGAGTTTCAATGTTTTTGACATGGGATACTATCAGTACCTTGAGCTGTGACCAGAGTTCTCTCGCTTCCCTGTCACCATATTCCTTTTCAATCATTTCAAGCTGAGGTTGCAGTTTGTAGTTTGTGTAGAATGCGACCCAGTCAGTGCACCAGTCATTGACCTGTGAAACAGAAATTTTCAGCAGTTTAATAAACATCAAATGTTTTAACAGGCTTAAGACTCTTATCCCTGGAACAGTATTTTTAAGTAATTTTTCCAGGTCAGATTCCTGAACAAAAACTTCTTGAACTCTGTAGCTGACAGCACATGAATAACAAAAAGAAAGTCAGAGCAAATGATTTTAACATATAGAAGACTACACATGTCTTAAGTTTTCAAAAACACAGTAAAGGCAGAAATTAGGGAAGGATCTACTAACCAATGCAAACAAAAACAACCAATACACTTTTATCAAAGCAACTGATCCACAAGACACCCTTCTTGGTGGGTGTATGACAGTTTTTTTTATCTGTCTGTCCACTCCAATTTGACATTTTTAATCTCATATGCTCAGTGTCCCAGTGGGCCCATATTTGTGTAAGCCATAAAGTCATATGTCACATTACCAAAGGGGATCTAGCCCCCGAGCCACTCAGTTTACCCCAACCACTAACTTTTAGGAATCAAGGAAAAATGCAATGCAGTACATACATTGTACATAAGAACACAACATGAATGTAAATTTGCTCAGTTAAGAACATCAAGAGCAGCCACTGGATGGAGAGGCCATCCATGCAAAGGGGATGGCAGTAGGGTATGTGTGACTAACCAAGGAAGATTCCCTTTACCACATTATGTTATATTGTTACATCAGGGACACTCTTTCCTTTGTCTATAACTGGCTTGACTCTCAAGCAGCAAAACAATGCAAGAGTAACAACTAAATGCTTAGATGTCAAAGTATCAAGGAACCAAAGAGAGGCCCAACTTCCAGAATTATAGCCCAAGCAATAATGTTTGGTGAAATGTGAACTAATGACCAATTGTCTGAAACACAAATGTCTGCAATGAAACAATGCATTTCTGAAGGTAACACCAGAAGCAACCATGTCCCTGGCACAGCAACTTTGGTTAGCAACAGTTTCTAACAAGCAGTTTGTCAATAAACATCAAAAGAAAATACAATTTGCACTCCACTTGAAAAAGGCTTTGCTTGACAAGTGCCAGCTGTCCAGTTCCTGAGGTAAAAGAGACAACACCTGTTCAGTATTCCTCAACTCATGGACTTGATTCAGGTAGAATTCCTAAGCATGCACAGCATTGTCAAGGGTATAAAGGGCCCATTGTACCCAAGGCCTTGGAAAAGATCAAACATGTTTCCTTGCCAATAATGGCCTGAAGTTTCAAGATACTATGAGCCCAAGTGATGGCTACCATAAAAAGCATTTTCACAACAT
Organism: Protopterus annectens; assembly: GCF_019279795.1. Classification (NCBI taxonomy): domain Eukaryota; kingdom Metazoa; phylum Chordata; order Ceratodontiformes; family Protopteridae; genus Protopterus; species Protopterus annectens. Next base: position 91,134,080 of record NC_056733.1, read on the forward strand.
CAACATCAACAATGCTGAACTAGCAGGTGTCTAAATTGAAGATGGGCAAGGCTGCCGGGTATGATTTTGAGTCCTAAAGGGGAAATGGATTCTTCAAGGGAGGGGAAGGATGCAGAACACCTTTAAGGTGTTGTTTAACTATTCAATGATGGGGGAAAAGTCCTGACTGCTAGAAGGTGATGACCAGCAGAACTAGCAGACATGTCTCCTTGACTATGGAAGAACCGACACTCAAATTACAAAAGTGACCAAGTCAGACGCATTTTTGTGCTAACTGACTGTGAAGGTATAGGGTACCTCTCCATCCAAATGCAGAGGTCCTCATCCATATGTCAAAGTATGCTTGCTGGAAAGAAGGCTTCCTGTCTGCTTCACTTTCAAACACCTTCATAAGGTCTATCTGGATAAGAAGTCTAAAGCAAAAGCCAAACGCTTAAGAAGACTTGGCTGTAACCGCAATCATGGGAGACTTCACTGGATTGCACAAGGAAGGACTCCTGTACTAACAGGGATGTCAACAATCAAAAATCACACCTTAATGGGCACTGAGGAAAGTTTAGATCCTATTTTTTAAGACAGTTTATATTCTTATTGGCTGAATTTATGATAAAACATGCAACCAAGGTGGATGGTGGAAAGTACTAGAGGAGCTTTCCATGCTATGGAGAGGAAAATGGTTCCACCATTGCTTTCTCCTTACTATGTTGAACTAAACAACAGATAAACCTATCTGTGACTTGTGAGAATGCAGTTATCTCCACAATGCTGCTCTTCCAGAAGATCTAAACCACAGTAAACTCCCTAATCCTTGCTCCATGACAGATTTGCAAAGGACTGAGGAAGCACTGCAGGAGTCTACAAGTTCCCTTAATCTGGAATGTCAACTACAGGCAGAATAATGCCTCTCTCTATAGCTCACTGCCAGACTAACATCACTTCTATGCAGAAGGTATGATCAAATGCCTCTTACATTTTTAGCTATCCTATGACAATCTGATTGTTGGAACAAATCAAGGGTGATCCTGGAATTAGCTGGTAGACACCCTTCACATGGATGACTGCATATAGCTTCAACAAGCTGATGTACAGCCCCTTGGGGAGGTCTCTTGAAATATGGAGGACCCAAGACGAGACCCATACTTTACTATTAAAATGCCCATCATTAGGACCTGTAACAGGCTTGAATGATGGAAAGGGAGATGCATTTTCACAATGATGAGTGAACATCCATAACTCTAGAATCTGGCAACAGGATTTGGCACCAAAATAAGATTTAAGCATGTGGCAACTCTGCAGTCACTGATAAATCACAGTCAGCTCCAGCACGGACATTCGTAGTATGTGAAAGGTACCATGAAGAATGTGACAGCTAGCAAGTTCAGAAGACACAGGAGGATCCAAAACTAGAACCTTGGCTGCAATGACATCCTGGGTCCTCACTGTAGTCAGGAATGACAACATACTGAACAGTGTCTAATTCCACAACAGCAAAGGCAGTCTTATGACACAGGATTACAGTAAACTTCTTTCAGTTTATGATCACCTCCAGGAATTGCAGCCATAACAGCATCTACTCCAAGAAAATCACCAAGAACTCCTCTGAGAGAGTCACCAACAGCAGGTCATCCAGGTATGGGAGCACATGGAGTTCCTTCTACTACAAGGCCTCCATTACCTTTTTGAACAGTATGGTTGCACAAAAAGGGTCAAATGCAGCATTTTGTATAGAAAATGGTGTTCATTCAAATGGGGATCAGATGAACCCCCTGTGCAGATCTTAAAACATAATGTATCAAACAGTATCCATTATGTTCACTAACAACAGCCAGTAGCAAAGAATGGCCATCTGGAGAGTCACATCTGTACCTTTATGTACCAGGTCCATTACAGATTTAAGCCTTCTACACAACTGGAACTGAAAACAGGTAGGAACAGAACCCCTGACCTTGACACAGTCCTGAAAGCCCCTTTGCCTAGAAAACTCCAGACCTGTCTATACAGTTCTGTAAAGGTTTGGACTTGCAGCAGAGCCACTGCCAAGATGAATGGCTATCAGCTTTGACAAATGGTTGGGCCAAGACCTTATCTACAAAATGCTGATCCTTTTTCACTGTTCTCCAAGCAGAAGCAAACAAGAAGACTTCCCCTCCCCCCAAAAGGCACCCAAACATAACATTCAGGCTGTGAACATTAGGCGATAAGAATAATATTGTATGAAACAGCCAGCACCACCGGGGGATGGGAGAGGAAAACATAACTTGATGCTTTAGGGATCACTCATCTTCTGGAATGGTGTTTCTTTTTGGGAGCAATGGCTACATATATGACAATAGGAAGAGGCCACAGTGTCTGTGTGTGTGTGTGTGTGTGTGTGTGTGTGTGTGTGTGTGTGTATAAATATATATATATATATATATATATATATATATAAATATAAATATAAATATATATATATATATATACACACACACATTTTTTTTCTCCAACAAGAAACATTTTTATTAAATTATCACGACATAGGCAATCGTACATTTATATACATGAAAACACACCATCCTCACAATTCCAGTTGCAAACATTATACATTACAAACCACATTGAAATAACTGCAATTGCAAACATTATACTTCACATATAATCTGGGCAGCCATGGTGGTGCAGCAAGAGGTTCTCCGGTTCGATTCTCGGCTGGGGTGCCTTCTGTATGGAGTCTGCATGTCCTCCCTGTGGTCGCGTGGGTTTCCTCTGGGTGCTCTGGTTTCCTCTCACATCCCAAAGACATGCAGTATGTGGATTGGACACTCTAAATTGGCCCTAGGTGTGAGTGTGTGCATGTTTGTCTTCTGTGGAAGTTTGGGCGCTGGGCTGGCAACTAGACACCATAAAATTCCACTGCCAATCATGAGCGGACAGATGATCCGCTGTGGCGACCCCTGACCAGGAAAAGCCGAAAGAAGAAGAATACTTCACATATAATCTATTGAGTCATTGTCAGTCAAACACTACATAGCTCATTCAAGTCCTGCCTGCTTTTAAACTTCCTTCCACCTCTGGATGTATTGTTCCCACAATTCCCATTTTTTCCTCCTTCCACCTCTGGATGTATTGTTCCCACAATTCCCATTTTTTCCTAAGTAATTTGTTCCTACTCGTTTCTAAAGATCCCAGTTCCAGACGTTTTATCTCTGTTACTATATTCGCTACTTCTATTAAAGATAGTTTAGACTTTGATTTCCATTTTCTAGTAACTGCTTTTTTAGCAGCCACCATAATTAGACTCAGCAAGGCTAGGCAATTTCGATTCTGTATCATAGCTCAAAAAATCATTTCCTTACTTACACCCATTTGTTCACCCAGTATCTCTAACAGAACAGTTTGCAGGGAATCTTTAAAGTCTGCCAACTCAATACACTCCCAGAACATACGATCCCAGTTACCGCTTTCTTCCCATCACACCTCAAACATTTGCAGTCTACCTGAGGAAAAATTCTTTGGAGTCTACTTGGGGTAAAAAAATACCAACGTAAACACTTCCAAGCAAAGATCCTAATTTTTCTAGACTTTGTTGCATATTTGGGAGACTACATAAATCCCTCCATTATTTCTTTGTGAATTGTTCATCCAATCTCTCTTTTCAATCCTTTCTAACCTCCTCTGATTGATTCTTATAGCTATAATGCAATACTGTATGTGCTCTACTGATTATTCCTTTTTTAATAGCAGCTTCTGTTCTAGAGTCTACTAAAACTCTACCAGTGCTGGTCTTTCGTTTAGGACTCCCCTATTTCTTTCTCTTTGCCTATACTCTGACATCAATCCTTAATAGGGAAGGCAATCTCTAACCTGTAGTCTAAATACATTTTTGGCATCTTCCCATTCTATTACCTTTCCCTCTCTATTTTTTGCTCCCAATATCTTGGTTCCTTTGCCACCTTTCTCCAATAACTTTCAGCCCCCTCTTGCCTATTGTCTGTATCCCTAATTGCAGTCATTCCTATTGGTAGAATCTCCTTTCTCCATTCCCTTGTTGGCTTAGTTCTTAGAATGCTTTCTGCTACTTTATGAATATAATAATCTGTATGATTACTGTTATTCTCCTTAAAGGTCTGCACCCAAAATCCCAGTCTTTCCTCGTTTCTTGAGCACCCCCCCCCCGCCATTTCCTCAAACCTTTCCACTTTGAATTATAGTTTTCTTCTTGCGTTATGTAGAGCAGCCTTAATTGAAATAGCCCTTCAAATCGAGTAATCCCAATCTGCCTTGTACTATTGGAAGAATAAGCTTATCCCACTTGATTCTTGCTGTCTTCCCCTCCCAGACAAAAATCCTTCAGCTCTTTATTAATTTCTATCCACAACAACTTCACTGACTGATAAAAACATACCTGACCTGTGTATAAGACTAATGGGGATAAAACATTTTAACTGCTTGTAACTTACTATCGATATCCATATAACAGAGCTTCCATTTTCTTCATTTTTCTATTATCTTTTGTTTAGTCACTTCACACATATACTTACCTGCCACACCGGCATCATTTTTCATCCATACTCCTAAATACATCGTTTTGCCAATAATGAGCGGACCGGAGTTCCACTGTGGTGACCCCTAAATGGGAAAAGCCGAAAGACTTTACTCCTAAATGCATCCTTTTATCATGTCTCCATAAATATGGATATTGCTGAACCAATGTGTGTGTGGATACATAATTTACCGCTATTGCCTTTGTTTTAACTTCATTAATTTTGTATTCCAAAACATGTGAAACTGTCTCAAAATGTTCCTCAACATTGTAATGTCCCTTTCTGGTTTTGTCAGGTATAAAATAATATCATCTGCACATAAAGCCAGCTTGTCTTGACTACCACACCAATTATATCCTTGAATATCTGAGTCCCTTATTTTCTTTGCTAATGGTTCTAAATATTATTTATAAGGTTCTTGACAGTAACAAAGATCTCCCCTTTTTTCAGGTCAAAATGCCTGGCTAAGCAGAATCACTCCTTGGAATGGATAGTCTTGAATTTCTCCTTAAGGTAGAAAAAAACAAAGTCACACCCCCCACAAAGCCAGTTGCCTGAACCTATTGCCACAGCTACAACACCAATACAGTAAAAATAACTTCAAATGACACCAGTTCACAATGGGTCTGGCACACAATCCTAGTCACATCATCAATACAGCAAAAATGACTTTACAGAATACAGCTGCCCACTATGGAAGCTAAATGCAGAGTCTTGATGAACTCTTCCAATAGCCTACACACAGTGAGGGCTGTAAACCTTTCCAGAGACTGATCCATTGAAGATGGGTGAAGCAAAAAGCTGAGCTATCTAAGCTATGGTGTGAGAGGAAAAACCACAGTTAAATGCTTTAGACTTCTTGTAAGGAGGCAATGTGGCAAAGTGTTATGGTCTCTGGATCTTGTGATACAAAGAGGAGATTATGCAGGCATCAGCTCTAGGATGCCCAGTCGGGGTTCATTTAATTTTACAGAGGGACTTCTGTGTTTTTGGGAGTTACAGGAGTACGGTCCTGGTACTTCCAAGGCTGCATATATGGCATCCATGAGGACAGGCTCAATTAAGGGGATAATCTAAGACTTTTTTAACACAAAGGTTTACTCAGAGGACTTCTGCAAAAGACAATGGTTACACAACTCTTTTTTCATAACTACTGGTAGTGAAAATTATACTATAAAATACATTATCTAAATTTGTAAACATGTCAGCAAACCTCTGACAATTACTTAAACTGAAAACTGAAAATTGCAATTTTTTTGAACAGAATACAAAAACAAACTATTACATGTTTAAATGTTATTCAAACTGAACAGCTTGAAAATGGTAATTATGTGTTAATTGTTTATGCAAGTGCTACATAAGTAGTCATCATTAAGATACTAAATACTGCTCTGTATGATGAGATTTAACCATGAAAAACTAAACATTTCATATAATAGATTGCAATTATTTAGGAGCCAGGAAGATATACAGTACAGTGGCATTTGCATACATCAGGTTATTCAACCTTCCTCATTGCCTACAGGAAAACAGTTTTGGTACTTACTTTCCTCACTTGCTTAGAGAAAAATAGCTCTTGTACTCACTTTCCTCACTTATCTAGAGGAAAACATTTTTTATTCAGGCATGTCCAAGGGTCAGCACCCAGTATTCTCTCCTATCTGATGAATCTGGGCATCTTGGGGCAATGTAGAAATTGCCTTATGGACACAGACAACCCTCTCCTCCTACCACCTAACACTACAACCTGTGAGAGATGCACTAGCCAAACTGGAGGTAAAGCTCTCTCCAACCAAGACTGAACTTGACAGTCAACAGGAGAAGGTAAACAGTTGCACCACACCACACTCATCACATAGTCTCACTAAATTTACACCACCAAAATCCACACATAGAACCACAAAAACATTCACAGATGCTCTCAATAATAATCTGCTCAAGCAACAGAGACTTCCAAGGCAGAAATGCAAGCAACCTCCACCCCCCAACACAACCCAAATGACACATAGCCCGCAGACTCAGTGTGCCACTCAACCACAGCCAATAAGGCAAAACAACGTACCCAACACACTAGTCCTAGGTGACTCTATAGTCAGGCACACTGATGTCCCACTCACCAGGCTAAACAAGGAGAAGGTTAATGTCAGCTGCCTGTCGGGTGCCAGGATCCACCACATAACCCATGCACTCAGGTCACTCCACAACAAGTACAAATATGACTCTGTCATTGTCCATGTTGGTGTGAACGACCTGAGATGTACCTCCCTGGATTACATGAAAAGAGACATGGAAGAGCTCTCTGATCTTGTAGCCCAGGCAGGTATGACACTAGCCCTGAGTAGCATTCTGCCATCACCCAGAATGATGCAGCAGTACAAGGACAAAATGATCGACTTCAACAATTGGCTAAGCTTCTGGTGTCATTCTAAAGGGATTCAGTCTCTGTCTGCCTGGGATGACATGGTCGACAGACCACGATGCTTTGCCAGCGATGGCCTGCACCTGTCACCCCTGGGATTCCAGATACTGGCTAAGGTTCTTGCCGCCCCTATAGTGCCCTTTATAGGCAAGGTTCAAATGACAAATTCACCACCATAACAGGAACAGGCAAGGGTGATACTACTCAATGCTAGAAGACTAAATCTCAAAATGCACTCACTCGAGGCACTCCTTAAAATGGAGAACATCGATATCTGTGCAGTGACTGAGGCCTGGTTCAAGGCTCCAGAGAGCACCCCTGCACTACCAGACTATAACTCTTACCACACTTTTCGGCCATGTAACCTGGACCGGAACACCAAAGGCAGAGGTGTGTCCATATTCATTAAGGATATCCACACCTCCAGGCTAGTTGCTCAGCATAATGCAGCCGAGGTTATCCAAGTGCAACTAACTCTGGGCAAAACTGCAATCCAAATTGTAACTTTCTACAGATCCCCCACCATGCCCTGGGATTCCTACTCCTATTTTCTTGATATACTAGAAAATATTAGGGTTCAACCAAACACCCTAATAATGTGCAATTTCAACTACCCCGCCATTAACTGGGAAAACTACTCATATACAAACTCCTTCGCTCAACGCTTTCTGGAATTCATAAACTCCAATGCCCTGGATCAATTTATCCACACCCCCACCAGGGGCAACAATATCCTAGATCTAGTCATTACCAACATGAGTGACCGGTGTTCCACACCTGAAGTCAATGCCTCATTGGTCCCATCCGACCATAAGCTAATTACCCTAGATATCCACATCCTGCCCCCACCCCCACCCCCCATTAAGGAAACCATGGTAAAAAATTTCTCCAAAGCCAACTTCATGCCTCTTAAGACAAAAGTAGTGAAAGTACAGTTGTGTACACTTACCATAAATGTAGATGTTCGAGTGTATTCACTGTTGCAGTCATTACATTTGGGTAATCTGCTGGCAAGTTGTCCTCAGTCGGCCTGATTAACAAAGTCTTGGGTCCTGCGTCAGTTGCTGTCCCTTCTTCCATGACATCAGGTCGTCAGGGTTATAAACATGCAGCCGACGTCATTACATCAGTTTTTCTTGCCCCAGATGTTAGGTGCCCCCCAAATGGGGAGCAAAATATATATGCATATAATTTAAAACACAAAAAATATACCTCCAAACAAAAGCAAATACACCAAAAAGGCTTTTAAGCATAGTAAAAGAAAGGAGAGGTATAGTAAGAGAAAAACAGGGGGCTGGAGGGTGGGTAACCAGGACTGCAACAGTGAATACACTCGAACATCTACATTTATGGTAAGTGTACACAACTGTACTATGTTCTTCGTGTTTCACTGTTGCAGTCATTACATTTGGGTAGATTCCCAAAGCTATGGTTGGGAGATTGGATTTATACAGCATTAGGAGCAGCTATAAGGCCCTGCAGGACAGCAGTGGCAAAGCCAGCTCTGGATTTAGAGAAGAGAGGTAAATGGTAATGTTTGGTGAACGTATGAACTGAGCTCCAGGTAGCTGCTTCTAGAATGTCTCTGGTAGGAACCCCTCTGAGAAAGGCTGCAGAGGTAGATGCAGCCCTGGTGGAATGAGATCTGATCCCCTTGGGGATAGGTTTACTATGGTGTATATAGCATAAATGAATAAAATGGCTTATCCGTTTGGAAATAGTCTGCTTTGAAATAGCCTTTCCCTCTGCCCCTGCAGCAAATGCCACCAATAGTTATTCAGATTTTCTTAGAGATTTTGTCCTGTTTAAGTAGAATCTAAGTTGTCTGTGTACATCCAATGAATGCAAAATCTGCTCACCCTTGTTCTGTGGATTGGGAAAGAAAGTTGGCAGATGAATGGTCTGATTAAGAGCCACACTGGATACCACCTTAGGCATGAAAGATGGACTGGTCATGAGAGCCACCCTGTCTGGATGAAAAATAATGAAAGGCTCCACTGCCATAAGAGCTTGTAATTCTGAAATCTGTTTAGCTGAAGTGACTGCTAAAAGGAAAGCTGTTTTCCAGGAAAGAAATGTTAGGTCTGCAGTAGCAGCTGGCTCAAAAGGAGGGAGAGTGAGTTTTTCCAAAACAAAATTGAGGTCCCATGCAGGAGTTGGTGCTCTCCTGGGAGGTCTTAAATTTTTGGCCGCTCTGAGATACTGCTTTAGCAGAGGATGAGCGAAGAGGGGAGGTTCTGTGTTGTAATGAGCTCAAATGGCAGAGGCATGGATTTTTATGGAAGAAAAAGATAGGCCCTTGTGAAGCATCTCAGTTAAGTATTGCAGAATCTGAGGAATATTGGGCTTTGCTGTGCTTATTCCTTGTGATTGGTTCCAGGCACAGAATCTTTTCCATTTGTCAGCATAAGATTTTCTAGTACTAGGCCTTCTAGCCTTCAAAATGACATCCATCACAGGTTTGCTGAGGGATGCCAATGGTGAAATTAGTTGATTAGCCACACTGCAAGATACAAAGATTGGAGCTGAGTGTGCAGAATTTGGTAGTTCTGCTGAGACAGTAGGTAAGGTGTCTGAGGCAGGTGCCACGGAGGAAGGTGTGACACATTGCGCAGGAGTGGGTACCAGTGCTGGCGAGGCCAACCTGGAGCAATCAGAATCATTTTTGGTTTGTCCTGTCTGACTTTTAGTAGAACTTTGGAGAGCAGAGGCATAGGGGGAAAAGCATAGACTGATAGGTTTTTCCAGTTGAATGATAGAGCATCCACTTTCAAAGCTTTTTTGTGATGAGTTCTTGTGCAGAATTTGTCCAACTGATAGTTCTGGGGTTAGGCAAAAAGATCTATGTTTGGGCTCCCCCATTTGCATGTCAACATGTTGAAAACTTGTGGTTCCAGTTTCCATTCGTGTGGGTTCATAAGATTTCTGCTTAGTTCATCTGCCAGAATATTTAGCTTTCCTGGCAGGAATTGAGCTTGTAGTTGTATTTGATAGGTCAAGGCCGTGTTCCACAATGCCATGGCTAGTCTGCAAAGGGGGTAGGAATGTGTACCGCCCTGCATGTTTATGTACCACATAACTGTGGTGCTGCCTGTCTTTATCATTAGTTGTCCTGGATGAAGGTAGTCCTTGAAGGCTGTTAGTGTATTCTGCACAGCTAGCACCTCTTTCTGATTGATATGTAGGTGCATTTGTTTTGGGTTCCATTTGCCCTGAATGCCCTTTTCTGCCAGATGAGCCCCCCAAGCATAGTCTGATGCATCTGTAGTTAGGGTTTGGGTGGCAGGGGGTGGCGTGAATGGTATTCCCTTATTTTGGTGGCAGGCCTCTGCCTACCATAGGAACTCTAGTTGCAGGCAAGGTATAATAGGAATCATTGTTTCCAGGCTGTGACAATGTTGACTCCATAAGCTTTTTAAGTACCACTGAAGTTTCCTCATATGCAGTCTTGCATATGGAATTAGAAGAATGCAGGAGGCCATGAACCCAAAGGCTTGCAGAATTTGTCTTGCAGATAGCAGGGCTTTTGTGGCCACCTGTTTGAAGTAAGTCACCAAATGAATTTGCTTTTCTGGCATAAGGCAAGTCATTTGGGCAGTTGTATTCAAGCTTGCACCAGGAATGTAAATTTTTGAGAGGGTACCAGTTGTGACTTCTTTACATTTATGGTGTACCCTAGACAAGTTAGAACCCTTTTTACAAATGCCAGATGCTTTAGAAGAATGTCCTTGTTTTCTGCCTGAATTAGACAATCATCCAGGTATGGATATATCTGAATATTTCTTTGCCTGCAAAATGCAATTACTGGTGGCAGGCACTCTGTGAAGACCCTGGGCGCAGTAGATAAGCCAAAGGGCAGTGCAGAGAACTGGTAATGCAAGTAGCCTGCTTTGAAGCAGAGGAATCTTCTGCAAGATTCCCTGATTGGGATATGCATGTAAGCCTCTTTTAAGTCTAGAGTTACCAACCAGGCATCTTTGCCTAGCATAGGTAGTAACTGTTGAAGAGACAGCATCTTGAATTTTGGAATGTCCAGAAATGTGTTTAGAGTGGATAAGTCCAGAATTGGACGCCATGATTTGCCTTTTCTGGGTACCAGGAAAAGACTTGAATAGAAACCTTGTCCCTTTTCCTCTTCTGGTACTGGTTGAATAGCCCCCATGTTCATGAGGGACAGAACTTGTTTCTGGGCCTCTGCCCACTGATTTGGGGGCAGATCTGGCCATCCGTTTAGGATTGGCAATGTGTGGAAATGAAATCTGTATCCCTGGGATACTATATTTAAAACCCATTTGTCCAGGGTAATAAGTTGCCAGTTTTGTGCATGAAGTGCCAGTTTTCCCCCCAAAGGTGTGGCTAAAAGGTAAGTGCTTGGTGACTGTAGAAGGAAGTCACTGAGACTGTTTACCATAGGGAGGTGTCTTGTTGTTTCCAGACTTGGAGGTGGAGGCACCCCATTGTTTTGTTCTAAAAGTTACTTGTGACTGAAACCTGGAGCCTTTGGAATGTCTTGATTTGACTTGAGCGGCTCTCGTAGGGACTGGAAAGGACCAGTTCTTAGTAGGCCAGTGCCTACTAACTATTGGAGGTTGCACTTGTAAGAAATCTTTCACAGTTTGCATAGATTTAGCTTTATCTTCCATCTTTTTTTAACACTTTTTAAGCCTTATTACCAAAGAGACAGTCCTGCTGTAAAGGAGCATCCAACAATTTTGCTTTAACATTGTCAGGCAGAGTTTGCTCTTTGAGCCAAGCATGCCTTCTTAGCACAGATCCAGTTACTGCAAGAGGCCTCCAAGGAATCAAAACCACATTGCAAAGTATGTTTTCCAACTTGTTCAGCTGAATGTAATAAATCCTACAAATCTTTATTTTCCACAAAGTCAGAGATTAACTTCATTTTCTGTTTAAGTAGTCCCATGATATGCTGTTGATATTTAAGCATATGAAATTGACAGTTTAAAGCCCCGATTGCCAAGGTTGCAAATGTGTAAACCTTCTTACCCCATCTACCCAGCACCCTGGAATCTCTATCAGAAGGGGTAGGATTTTTTAGCAGTCGAGGCCTTAATGCCCTTGGGACCCTGAGAAATGGTTTCAGGATCAGCAGTAGGATTTTTTGAAAAGGAATTTGTGGAAGTCAGGAACCCTGTAGTATCTGTCTGGCTTACTAGGAGCCGGAGGCAGAGAATCAGGAGTCATACTAGATTCTGAAAAAACATGATCAACAATGTCTAGAACAGGAGGTATAGCCAAAGGTCTATGCTGAGGAATAAGAAGTAAATCCCTAAGTCTCTTTTTAGATTCAGAAAAATCCTGACTTTCCCAGTGGAAATGTTCCCTTAAGGTATGTAAATTTTCTCCAAAAGAGAAATCCCCAGGGGGAGAAGCAGAAGGAATGGAATCTTCTGCGTCAGAGTCCTCATAAGTAGGTATAGATAAATCCTGTTCAGTGGAAGAATCAGAAGAAATAGAATCCTGATCAGAAGATTCATAATCAATGTCTTGCCTAGGCCTCTTAGCAGGAGGGGGTTGGCTTCCCCTGATCAAGGTAATTAAATCTTCAGCCATTTTGATCATTTGTTTTTTAGACATAGGGGCCTGCACACGTGGCCCAAGCATCGTTTTTTTAGAAATAGAAGTAGATTTTGGCCTTAGTTTTGAAGATGGCGTCGGTTTAATATATAAATCTTTAGGCCTGAAAACACCCTCAGAAGCCGGTGGCTGCACAGCGGCTCCAGACCCATCTACGGTAGGGACATCCACGGGTTCAATCCTTAAAGTATCTTGCAGCATACCGGACTCCGAATGGGTCTCAGTAGAGGCCTGCGAATCAAAAGTAGCGGGCATCAGGGGCTGCGAAAGCGCCTCACTGAGTACCGGCGAACTAGCGACTGGCTTAGGAGAAGCGTTGTCGTCAGTTTTGGATCTCGATGGCCTGTCTCTGCCTTTTTCTTTGTGTTTTTTAGGTATTCCGGTAGTTGGATTGCTAACCAACGTCATTTCTGGATAGTTAAATCGTGAGCCAAAATATTTAGAAGCAAAAATGTACCGATGTTTAATAGTGCGTTGATTAAATCTAGCACAAAACCGACAACAAGGTAAGTTATGATCAGGGCCTAGGCAAGGAATACAGTACAAATGAAAATCCTTATGAGGTATTTGCTTCCCACAAGTAATGCAATTATTAACTTTTACTGACATCGGTAAGGAGCAAGAAAAAGTTTCCCCAACGGGGTACTTAGCTTTTAGTTGAAGACTTCGGTTCTGAAACTCGAAAATGAAAATTTCAGGGGTTGGCCGACCGGCACTTGCGAACTGTTTCTGCTTTGGGCACCGTGCTGCAAGAAAGGCTGATGTAACGGCGTCGGCTGCATGTTTTATACCCCTGATGACCTGACGTCATGGAAGAAGGGACAGCAACCGACGCAGGACCCAAGACTTTGTTAATCAGGCAACCTGCCAGCAGCTTACCCAAATGTAATGGCTGCAACAGTGAAACACGAAGAACATCTTCATGACACCCATGCAGATGGACAATACAGCTATGACTACTGAATCCTACACAATTGCACTTTATAAGCACTAACACGTGCATGGATCGTGCTATCCCAAACAGAACCAAGACGCTATCCTCCAACAAAAGGAAGCCAATCTGGTGGTCCCCTGCCATAAACAAACTGTACAACAAAAGGAAGAAACTGTTGCAAAAGAGAGTAAAATCCCATGAGTGGAGGAGCTCCCTGGTCAGCCTCAGTAAGAAGCTGCGATCCCTGATAAAATCCTCCAAAGCTAGTTACGAAAACAAAATTGCCACTGATTCTAAAGACAACCAAAGCATTTTACAGCTATGTCAAGAATCGCAATAGCAACACTCAGATCTGGTCTGAGTTACAGCACAATGGCACTAAATATACAGACCAACTGATATTGCCAACATCATGGCAGACAGGTTCAGTGCTAACTTTACCCCCCTCTCACCCCCTAAAGAGCCCATCTCTATACTGGAAGAATGCAAAATTCCTGTAATCACGGCTGCACAGGTAAAAACCTCACTCTCCAAAGCCAAGAACACAGCATCCATGGGACCAGACAACATCCCAGGCTGCGTTCTACACAAACTACAGAATGAACTGGCACCCCACCTAAGTACCATGTTCAATCATAGCCTCACCTCAGGCTTTGTGCCTGCTGAATGGTGCACAGCGACTGTTATCCCACTCCACAAGGGGGGAGCCACCACAGACCCCGGAACTACCGCCCCATTAGCCTGACGAGCCTGGTCTGCAAGGCCATGGAACGTATCATCATGGAAATTATAAATAAAGACATTGGTAATCTCCAAACTCTGGACCCCACCCAGTTCGGGTTTGTAAAAGGCAGATCATGTCTCCTAATCCTGATAGACTTCTTTGAAGCAGTCACCAAAGCCGTAGACGAGGGTAAAGTGGTTCAAACAGCCTATCTAGATCTTGCCAAGGCTTTCAACACCATTCCCCACTCTGGAATTATAGATAAACTTACTAAAAGTACAGTTGTGTACACTTAAGATAAATGTAGATGTTCGAGTGTCTTCACTGTTGCAGTCATCACTGTAGGGTTCTCCCCTGCCGGTAGGCAGTCCTCGTTCGGCCAGAATCCCAAAGCCTGGGTCTGGCGTCGGCTGCTCAGCCATGCTCCCTGACGTCAGTGCGCCAGGAGTACAAAGCTGGCAGCCGACGCCATGTTCTCCAGTCATTCTTGCCGTGCGGTGAAAGCAGTTCGCAAGTGCCGGTCAGCTGACTCCTGACAAATTTTATACGTACTTCAGTCCGAAGACTTACTTCTTCTACTCAAAGCTAAGTACCCCGTTGGGGAAACTTTTTTCTTGCTCCAGTCCGATGTCAGAAAAAGTTAATAATTGTATTTCTTGTGGGAAGCAAATACCTCATAAGGTATCTGGCTCGGTTTGAGCTTCTGGGGCTGAATGCTAGATCAATCGCTTCTTGCCCTTATCTTTGTAATTAGCTCTGATTGAGCTCCTGGGGCTGAATGCAAGTACAGTCGCATCTATACTTTATTCCATGCACTGTATTTCAGCTCGGTCTGAGCTACTGCGGCTGACCAGTTTAATATTTGATCTTACTTGGTCACAAATAGTTCGGATTGAGCTACTAGGGCTGACAGTTATTATAGTTGCTTATATTCACGATATAAATAGCTCGGGTTGTGTTTTTAGGGGCCGAACGCTATCATAGCAGAAGCCTAGCACTATTAGCACTAAAAATAGATCCAAATGCTATTTCAGTCACTCCCTTAACTGTCTTACAATTAGGACTTAGCTGGGGGCCAAAAACTGCTTGTTTAACAGCTAAGTAGCTTCGGCTTGAGCTATTGAGGCCGAACTCTACCACAGATAGATAAACACAATTGACTAAGTGGCACTTCAGCTTGGATTAAGCTCCTAGGGCTGTAAGCTTACAGTATTACATTAAAATTGTCATAATTTACCGGGATTGAGCTACTTGGGCTGAATGCTATAAACACTGTCTTTAAACACTGTAATTAGCTTGGTTTGAGCTCCTAGGGCTAGACGTTGTAACAATTGTGTCTTCATTTGCTGTTTTTGGATTGTGTTACTAGGGCTGTTAGCTAATACGGATTGTTTTCTGACATTGTAAGCATCCTGTATTGTGATACTGGGACTGAAAGCTAACTACTGTGCCTAATATAGCAGACAATAGCCGTTTATTCACTTCTGCCATAACTGTTTTGGTGCTGCAAAGTACTACTGACTAAGGTCTGCTTAATGAATGATTGTTACTCCTTGTTTTTTATTATTTCTTAACTGTCTTTGTATTAGCTGCATTAGTATTTTATGTTTTCCTAACTGTGTTTGCATTAGTCACATTTAGTATTTTATATTTTAGTAATTTAGCTAGTATTTTATTTTTTCCTGTTTATGCATCAGCTGCTTAGTTGCTTCTGCCTAGCTTTTCATGCGATGTAAACTATGTATTGACTGAGGTCTTCTTAAATCAATGCTAATTATTTTCTCTGCTTTTTATGATCTCCTAGTTGTACCTCCTAACGTCCACTTACTCTCTACTCAGCTTCACCTACTTTCACTCACTCACTCTAACTTTTTCTACTTTACCCACCTGTCCTGCAAATGCTAACCACCTCTCTCTCTCTCTCTCTCTCTCATTACCACTTGCTTCTCGGGTGCCTCCCCTCATCAAACATAAACCTAACTGGAAAACCCCCTGCAAAGGACTTCCTTTCGTAGTGTTACCCCTCAAACCTGCTTAGACTAGTGTGTATGTATCAAGACTAGCTCCTGGAATGTTTACAATACTGAGAATAACCTACCCATAGTGAGCACATTAGCAGCCTACTGCAGACCCTTACCCCCCCCCCAGCTACTCTGTACCCTTATCTCACTTCCCCAAGGCTAACTAGCTTTATGCTGTATCCCACTCCTTGTTTTTCAACACCTCTGCCCTTAACCTCTTCTTATTACTAAATCTCTGCAGTCTACCTCCCTCTAGACTACACTCAGTCCCAACTACACAGCCCTACTAAGTGTTCTGGCTGCTATGTACTCTGACACCTATCTGGCTCTTCCCACTCCATTTGCCCTGCGGGCTCACTCCGCTCCCCTACCCGGCCCCCAATTACCACCCACCCCAGCACTCCTACTTTTATTCTTCCCTCTCCCCTCCCAGCCAGACTAATTATCCAATAGACACCCTTCCCCTATTACTCCACCCATTTATGTCCTTCCCTCATACCTACACCATTCTTTCTCCCTAAAAATTGAAGTCTCCTCTTCTTTCATTTAGTTATATGAAAATAAATGATATCTCATTATAAGACCTCTCTTCTGCATAACCATCCCTCTTCTCCTTAACTACTACTATCATCCTCTCATTGAACTCATTGAACTCACAAGCCTTCCATAATGCTTCGCATTCTCCTAGCCCCCTGTTTTCTCCTTCTGCTCCCAATTCCATTATTCTATACCACTTCATACTCCTCTAATACCTATCCAATATTACCTTCAAAAATAACCTCCACACAAACCTATCCTCTCCCACACCCTTACTCTCATTACCTTTCTATCTCACCTTCACTCATTCAGCCCAACCCTCTACACATATTCCACCCAAAAAATTTCTCTACCTCTGCTAATAAACTGAAAAATAAACTTATCTTAGATCTACCCAAACTATTACTCTGTAAACCTAAACAACTACAATTTACCTCCTTCTACAATCTAATCTTAGCTGGGGACATCCACCCCAACCTTGGTCCCAGTCCCTCTATTTACAATACTTCCCCATATCTCCTTCCTCCCCTCACCACTTTCTAAAAATATTCACTATCAGTGCCCAGAGTCTCAACAACAAAGCTCACCAATTTCAAGCTTGGCTAAACCATAACCAACCTGACATCCTAGCCATCTCCGAAACATGGCTCAAACCCCATATCTCAGATTCTAAGATCCTGCCCCCTGGATTCCATATTCTCAGACATGAGCGATCACACAAAAAAGGTGGCGACACAGCCTTAGTCTACTCTAACCTTTTAACCGTAATACCACTTCAAATTCCAATCCCTAAATTCAATAACACCGAACTTACAGCTGGTCTACTAAAACTTAATAAACACAAAAATATCTGTATTATTGCTCTTTATATCTCTCCTGGTAACAATATCTCTACCCTTGAAGACATACTCCTATGGGCATCTACTAACATTAACTACAAAACATACATTCTAGGTGATGTAAATATTGATTGGAATAAAGTTAATAGTCCCTCTCCCTCCCTATTCATTAACCTCTATAATTTCACTCAGATGATCTTCCCATCACCCGACCTAACAAATCGAACCCCCCCCCCCCCTGGATCCACTACTGACTGGATCCTAGTCTCTGACCCTAATAAAATAACTAACTCTGGAACTATTCCTGACTCCATCAGTAACCACCTCACAGTTTACATTCATTGTGCAACTAGCCCTGCACCTCATCAGCACAAATACATTCTCACTCGTAACCTCTGTAACTTCAACCCAATAACTTTCTCTAACATGCTTAAACAAATGGACTGGCAAATTCTAAACACCCTTCCTCTTGACAAAGCTATAGACTACTTCAGCTCTGCCTTCCTAGACACTTTAAACTCTCTTGCCCCGCTGCAAAACAAATGGATAAAAATTAATATAGCTCCTTCATTAACCATACATACAAAACAAATCATGCTCCAAAGGGACAAATTATGAAAGCTTTATCAAAACTATAAACTGCCTAATACCCTGCTCCAATATAAACTCGGCAACCTTGCAAAACAGCTAATCACCAATGACAAAAAATCATACTATATCAAGCTCCAGTCTAATAATTATAAAAAACTCCACGAAATTATGGAATTCAGTACACTCACTTCTTAATCCTGGCTTCAAGAATAAGCCCTGTCCTGACCCTAGTAAATCCGACCTTGAACTAGGTTCCAAATTTTACTTATTTTTCATAGAAACCATCTCTGCACTGAGCAAGACATTTCCCAACAACCCTCCTCCAGTCCCTCACTCTTCTCCATCCAGTTCTCCTAACTGCCATCCCCTCATGTTTGAGCTCAAACCTGTCTCCACTTCTTCTTCTTTTTCCCGGTCAGGGGTCGCCACAGCGGATCACATTGTCCGCACATTGAATGGCAGTGGAGTTTTACGGTGTCGAGTTGCCAGCCCGGCACCCAACCTTCCACAGAAGGCACACTCACACGCACACCTAGGGCCAATTTAGAGTGTCCAATCCACCTGCAGCATGTCTTTGGGATGTGGGAGGAAGCCGGAGCACCCGGAGGAAACCCACGCGACCACAGGGAGGACATGCAGACTCCGCACAGAAGGCACCCCAGCCGGGGATCGAACCGGAGAACCTCTTGCTGTGAGGCGGCAATGCTAACCACTGCACCACCGTGGCAGCCCTCAAACCTGTCTCCACTACCTTCATAAAAAAAACTGCTTCCCAAACTTAGGCCCTGCTCCAATGCTCCAGACAATAATCCCTCCTCCTTCCTACAAAGTTGTGCTGATGGAATAGCTCTCCCAATTAGCACATTAACAGATCCATGAAGGAATCGTATGTCCCCAAACTCTGGCGCTCGGCTTATATCCTTCCTCTTCATAAAGGTGACAAAAACACCAGCATCTCAAATTTCCATCCTATTGATCTGCTCTCACAAATCTCCAAAATCCTAGAAAAGTGTATCCACCACCAACTCATGCCTTTCCTTACCCAAAGCCATCTTCTTACTCCTACCCAACATGGCTTCCACCCAGGCCATAGCACTTTAACTGCTCTATTGTCATTCCTAGAAACTGTCAATCAAGCCAAGACTCAGGACACTTGGTTTCTACAGTTTTGCTTGATCTATCTAAAGCATTTGATACTGTTTCCCACAAACACCTTCTCTCTCATCTCTCAGATCTTCATCTCTCTCCAAAAACTTTATCCTGGTTCTCCAGCTACCTATCTGACAGATCTCAAGCAGTAAAACGGAATAACTCCATCTCCTCCTTCTTACCTACCCCAACTGGTGTACCACAGGGATCCATCCTTGGGACCATGCTTTTTAACATCATCAATAACTTCCACACTGCCATTCCTGATGCTAAAGTCATTCAATACTCAGACGACTCAACCTTAGTCTGCTCTGCCTCTAACCTCTCTGAACTGCTCAATAAAACCCAAACTGCTTTTTCAATAACCGAAGACTGGATGTGTCAAAACCACCTCTCTCTCAACGCTAACAAATCAAAAATTTTACTCCCCCCCCCCCCCCCCCACCAAGACTTACTCCTACAACAAAAGTACTTTCAAGTCCTTAGTCAATCCAATTCACCTATAGAAGTGGTGCCTTATGCTAAACTGCTTGGCATTACTATTGAATGAGTACCTCAAATTTTAAATCCAGATCCAACAAAATATTAAGAAAACCCACCAAAAACTAGTCATGCTATATAGAAACAGTCACTTTCTTTCAAACTCCACTAGGCAAACTCTGGCCGCCCACTACTTATCTTCTTCCCTCATTATACGGAGCCCCTCTCCTAACTAACCTGTCCACCTCCATCTCCTCTAAACTAGAAAACTGCTATAATAAAATCTCTAAATTTGCCACCAAATCCAGGAATTCCACCCATCACTGCCTTACCCTACAATCTCTGAACTGGCTAGAACTCCCAAACTACTTAAACTACCTCCAACTCACAATTGCACACAGAATTATATTTCACCTTACTAAATGCCCTGCTCTAGCAAATATCCTTCCCTCATACATCCCCAACAGAACTCTCAGATCTGAACATCAAAACTTAATAGCCATCTACAAGCCTAAACGTCCTTGCTGGCCAGCTACACCTTTCTTTCTCCATAGGCAAGAAATGGAATTCCCTTCCTCCTACACTAAAAACTATACCAAACTCAGATAATTTTAAATACCAGCTTTTCAAACACTGGTCCACTAAATGGAAATGCACATGCCATCACCCTACCTAATTTCTAAGTATTTGTTCCCTTGAAGACTCCTCAAAGGATCCTAACCTCTCTAAATCTCCTATATTTACTACACTATGAGTGTGTCTAAGCTCTCCACATTTCCGAGAACTACCTAACAAACAACAAAACTATGTAAATATTGTAAATAGCATCAAAAATGAGTGCTTGTAAAGTGTTTTCTACCCTAATTTTATTGCTGTGTTTTTTTGTTTGAACACGTGTTACTCTGTGCATATTATGTAACTGTCCTATACTATGCAGCTCTCTGTATGTCCTACATTATGTATCACTGTATCTCTGATATTTGTATTGTATTATGTTTACTGGAGCTTTTCTCCCCGGGCCTCCACTGAAAACGGGTCCTATGGGCCCAGTGGACTTCTCCGATAATCAAACTGGAAATAAATAAATAATGAATAATAATGCAGAAAAGCAATGCAAATGTTTAACTGATGGACTGATACCACAATACCAAAATCTGAGTTATGACAAGAATAAGGTGAATCATTCATTACTACAGAGCAAATACTTGGAATGATAAAAATTATAAGAGGGGGATTTTGGTTATCTGATTAACGCTTACACTAAATATAAACATGGACAAACAAATAGCTGGTGAATTGATACAGGTTTTGCTGTGTTATGAAGTGCAATGTTCAGTCTGTTGAAGGAACTGACTTCCAGGTTATTAGTACTTAAGCACAGAATTTATGAACCATAAGCTAAATACTACAAATCCATTTTGCATGCAACATGGAAGTTGGATGAAGAGACTGAAATGTAAGAGATGGAAGGTGATTCAAGAATTATTATCTAGCACTAGGGACTAAACATGAAAGGAAAACTTTTAATAAATGAAATGTATAATGAAGACAGGAAAAGCATTCTTCCAATTGTGTTCTCTTCTTTTTTCATTATTTTGTCCTGCTGACACATCAAAGTGTATACATCATAGTGCATGGAAGCAGAGTTTTTCTGTATGGTCAGACAAATCTACCAGTCATGCCAATTCTGCTTTATTAACTGATAACGATATGGTTGTTGCTATGAGAGAGAGAACGGGATGCTCAAATATGTATTGTTGGTGCTTCCTCATCCCTTACTGGTTGTTCTGATTAGCAGCTGATGCAGCATGTGACTGAAGCATAGACAATGCCGGCTGTGCAAGGGAAAAGACAGATGGTACTGAGACATGAACTGAAAACAATAATATGCACGAGTTGTATTAAATGAAGTTAAAAAGCTACCAAAAATAGTGAGGTAGGCTATGTTTAAAAATTAATAAGATTAAAAGAAAGAGGCTTTCCTCATCCTCTATTGACCAACCCAATGGGTGACTCAAGTATGTTTTGTTCAAAGCATAGCCATAATACAAACTGGTAAGAATATACACAGATAGAGTCAATGTGTATAAAGAGGATGTGGTGTGCTAAATGGTGCTGCCCTAAGGGTAGAGTTTAGAATGAAAAGTGTATAACAGAGTAGATGACTGTCTCTGTGATACAGTATTGGATGAAAAATGTAAATTGGTAGGAAGAGTTTGTATGTAAAGGGAAGGAGTGACTGGGGGAGGTTCTGGCTGAGCTTCATCATGATGTAGTAGAGCAATGTAATGGTCATGGATGCATCTTCGTTGGAGGACATTTTTTGGAATACAGGCTGGAACCTCAGCATTATAATCAGAGATAAAGAATAACTCTCTCCATTCTGGATAAGAGCAGGGTTATGGTTTGCTGTCTTTCCAAAGCCAGGATCTAAAATGTAATGAGTGCTCTCAGATCACCTTAGACTGACAACCTTGTAATGGATCACTAGGTAAATGAGATTAACTACACTACCAAAAACGACATGCAAAGCACTATAATGGGCCTTGCTATGTATGAGCCTAAAGCAAGAAAGACACTGGCTTTCAGTGGTACTCTACCATCACTAAGAATGATGCTGAGGTTCAAAGGTTCACAGACAAGATAATTAGCCAAGTGGCTGGTGTCATTCTAGGGGAATACAATATGTACAAATTTGGAAAGAGATGGCTGACAAGACTTCCTGTTTTGTCAAAGATGGTCTGAATCTCGCTTACCAGGACCTTTGCATTCCATATAAAGACCTTGCTGCTTCCATAGTGCCTTTTTAGGCAGAGTCTAAAACTGGACACTCTAGCTTTTTCAAGTCTGATTCGAATCAAATTAAAGTGGAGCTACTCAATGCCAGGACTTTTATTAAAAAATGTTCAAACCTGAGACCATCCTACAACTTAAATGCAGCCATATAATTGTTGTTATGGGAATGTTGTTTCAGTGCAGTGAAGGAACTCTTCCTATTCCTAATTTAACACCCATCATGCCTAGAGACCTAGTATCCGCGGTGGTGGTGCTGCGGTAGCGTTGTCGCCTCACAGCAAGACGTTGTCCCATTCGATTCTCAGCTAGAGCGTCTTCTGTGGAGACATGCATGAATGGGCGTACCTTCGTTGAAGGTTGTGCGTTAGGTCGGGCAACTCAGCATGTAAAAATCAACTGCCAATCATTAGCGGACCGGAGTTCCGCTGTGGCGACCCCTAACCAGGAAAAGCTGAAAGACACAACGAAATGCCTAGAGACCTAGTAGCAATTATAGGGAAGTATCAGTATTTGTCAAGAACCCCATCATTTCAGGACATAGTCTTCATGGTCTCAAATTTGAACTCTTAGAATTTTAAGTGACTCTACGTAAAGTTAACTACCATTTTATGGCTAAGTGTAATGCACACTCCATCTCTTCTAATGACCTTAATTAGATTCCTCTGCTTAAACAAAATAGCCAAGTCCTGGAATGCTATGCCCCTTAGCATACAAAGCACCCCTTCCTATTCTTTTTTTAAAACAAAACTAAAAGAATATCTCACAAGCAAGTGGCTCTGCCCCTGTAGTCCCCCTGGATAATCTCCTCTCCCATACTATTCTCTCTCCTTTTGCTCTTTCACTTTTTACAGCTGAATGCTCGTTTTCATCAAGTAAAATTTGTTTTCTCTGACGGACTGTAAATACTTCATGTATCTCAAAAAATGTACACTACTTAACTTTCTGCAATCTCTCTATTAATGTATTTCAAATTTTTACTGTTTAACTATCTACAATGTCACTACTGTGACCACTTATCTTTTCATTATGCTTGCTCACTGACTGTTTCAGTTCTTCTCAGTTATCAAATTTCTGTATTTCATCATTCTCTTTCGGCTTTTCCCGCTAGGGGTCGCCACAGCGGATCATCTCTTTCCATTTCTTCCTATCCTCTGCATCTTGCTCTGTCACACCAACCGCCTGCATGTCCTCTCTCACCACGTCCATAAACCTTATCTTAGGCCTTCCTCTATTCCTATTACCTGGCAGCTCCATCCTTAGCATCTTTTTCCCAATATACCCATCATCCCTCCTCAGCACATGTCCAAACCAACGCAATCTCGTCTCTCTTGCTTTGTCTCCAAACTGTCCAACATGAGCTGACCCTCTAATATACTGATTCCTAATCCTATCCATCCTAGTCACACCGATTGCAAATCTTAACATCTTTAACTCTGCCACATCCAGCTCTGACTCCTGCCTTTTTGTCAATGCCACTGTCTCCAACCCATATAACATAGCTGGTCTCACTACACTCTTGTAGACCTTCCCTTTCACTCTTACTGATACCCGTCTGTCACAAATCACTCCTGACACTCTTCTCCACCCATTCCACCCTGCCTGTACTCTCTTCTTCACCTCTCTTCCACATTCACCATTACTCTGAACTGTTGATCCCAAGTACTTAAACTCGTCCACCTTTACCAACTCTACTCCCTGCATCCTCACCATTCCTCTACCCTCCCTATCATTTACACACATATATTCTGTCTTAGCCCTGCTGACCCTCATTCCTCTGCTCTCTAGAGCATGTCTCCTCAACCTGATTCCTACTCTCACTACAGATCACAATGTCATCTGCAAACATCATAGTCCACGGGGCCTCCTGTCTGATTTCATCTGTCAACCTGTCCATCACCACTGCAAATAAGAAAGGACTCAGAGCTGATCCTTGATGTAATCCCACCTCCACCTTAAACGGATCTGTCACTCCCACTGCAGTCCTCACCACTGTCACACTACCCTCGTACATATCCTGTACCACTCTTACATACTTCTCTGCCACTCCCGACTTCCTCATACAATACCACAACTCTTCTCTAGGCACCCTGTCATATGCTTTCTCCAAGTCTACAAAGACACAATGCAACTCCTTCTGACCTTCTCTGTATTTCTCCAACAACACTCTCAGAGCAAACATTGCATCTGTAGTGCTCTTTCCTGGCATGAAACCATACTGCTGATCACTAATCATCACCTCCCTTCTTAACCTTGCTTCCACTACTCTTTCCCATAACTTCAAGCTGTGACTAATCAGTTTTATCCCTCTGTAGTTACTGCAGCTCTGCACATCACCCTTATTCTTAAAGATAGGTACCAAAACACTTTTTCTCCACTCCTCAGGCATTCTCTGACTTTCGAAAATTTCATTAAACAATCTAGTTAGAAATTCCACTGCCATTTCTCCTAAGCACCTCCATGCTTCCATTGGTATGTCATCTGGGCCAACAGCCTTTCCATTCTTCATCCTCTTCATAGCTGCCCTTACTTCCTCCTTGCTAATCTGTTTCACTTCCTGATTCACTATCCCCACATCATCGAACCTTCTCTCTCTCTCATTTTCTTCATTCATCAGCCTCTCAAAATACTCTTTCCATCTACTCAACACACTCTCCTCTCTTGTGAGTACCTTTCCCTCACTATCCTTTATCACCCTTACATGCTGCACATCTTTCCCAGCTCTGTCCCTCTGTCTTGCTAATCGGTACAGGTCCTTTTCTCCCTCTTTAGTGTCCAATCTCTCGTACAACTCTCCATATGCCCTATCCTTAGCTTTCGCCACCTCTCTCTTTGCCATGTGCCTCATCTCCTTATACTCATGTCTACTTTCTTCATCTCTTTGACAATCCCACTTCTTCTTCCAGCCTCTTCCTCTGTATACTCTCCTGTACTTCCTCATTCCACCACCAGGTCTCCTTGTCCTCCTTCCTCTGTCCAGATGTCACACCAAGCACCTTTCTAGCAGTCACCCTTACTAGTTCTGCTGTAGTTACCCAGCTATTCGGTAACTCTCCACTGCCTCCCAGTGCCTGTCTTAACTCTTCCCTAAACTCCACTTCACAATCACCCTTTTTAACTTCCACCATTTAATCCTTGGCACAGCTTTCACACTCCTCCTCCTCTTCTTGATCACCAATGTCATTCTACATACCATCATTCTATGCTGCTTAACTACACTTTCCCCTGCCACCACTTTACAGTCTCCAATCTCCTTCAGACTGGCCCGCCTACATAATATATAATCAACCTGTGAGCATCTTCCTCCACTCTTGTACATCACCCTATGCTCCAGCCTCTTCTTAAAATACGTATTCACCACAGCCATATCCATCCTTTTTGCAAAATCCACAATCATCTGACCTTCTGCATTCCTCTCCTTAACACCATACCTACCCATCACTTCCTCATCCCCTCTGTTCACTTCACCAACAAGCCCATTAAAGTCCGCTCCAATCACTAGTCTCTCACCCTTGGGTACACTCACCACAACTTTATCCAACTCACTCCAAAATTTCTCTTTCTCATCCATCGCACACCCAACTTGTGGAGCATATGCACTAACAACATTCATCATTACACCATCAATTTCGAGCTTCATAAACATCACTCGGTCAGTCACTCTCTTCACGTCTAAAACACTCTTGGCATATTGTTCCTTTAGTATAACCCCTACCCCATTTCTCCTGCCATCCACACCATGATAAAACAATTTGAACCAGTTTCCTAAACACCTGGCCTTACTTCCCTTCCATCTGGTCTCTTGCATGCACAATATATCAATCTTCCTTCTCTCCATCATATCAGCTAGCTCTCTTCCTATACCAGTCATACTGCCAACATTCAAAGTTCCTACCCTCACTTCTACACTCCTAACCTTCCTCCTATCTTCCTGCCTTCGGGCATGCCTTCGCCCTCCTCTTCTCCTTCGGCCAATTTTCAATCAAATTTCTGTATTTATATGTTCTAATTTGTTTCTTATGTCAAATAATTTTATCTAATTTTTACATTGTTATATAAATTTTATATGGTATTATTTCTGTATTTTTATCTGTTTTTTGCTTTATTTGGAGCTTTTCCCCCAGGTCTCCACTGAAAACAGACTACTTGCCCAGTCGGACACTACCCGGTAAACAAATGTAAATAAATAAATAAATAGATGAAATCCCCATACATACAAACACACTTGTACTGGGTGGTTTCAATTATCTACTTAAACTGGCTGACTTCTGCCACTAATGTTAAGCATGCTCAATGATTAACTGACTTTATAAATATTAACTCCCTAGAACACATAGTTAACCTTCCTGTTACAGCTCTCAATTATCCCTGACCTCATCCCCACTAATATGACTCTGCCTCGCACACTTTCCTGTTTATAACCATCTCTCATAAAACCACATCATAAACACACAACCTTTTACTCTTAAGATAAGTGGAACTAACCCCTATAAACACTTCTGTGTTTTGGCAGCTCGCAAATGCTAATCTTCTACAGCTACTAAATGACCTAAGTAAATTCAATCGTAATCCTCCTCCAATGAGAGGTACTGCCTATGCTGCTCTGCTCTACTTGCACTTAAAAACAATTGAACTAATAAGGCAGTACCTATCTGCATGAAACATGCTGGGAAATTTAGAAATAAACTTTTATGACGGAACACTCATACAAATAAATTATATAACAAGAGGAAAAATTACTAGATGTCCACCTTAGGAAATCAGTTAAGCAAACAGAAAAATAGTAAGGTTCCTATTAGGAAGCTTGAAACTGAACACAAAATAAAACGACCTCTAAAAGTAAGAATAAATGCAAACCCTTCTTTATTTCTTGGCTTCCTGGCATAGTCAGTCAACAATATTATAAGCATGGTCACAATAATACCACCCATAAGCTACTGTCCTATATGACAAACTCAGTGCCATTTTTATTCCGCCTACTGTTTTAACTATTTCATAGATTCTTCAAAACAAGCCACCCCGAGAGTCAATTATGCAGCAAGTCTTTTCAGTTCTTACAAAAGATAAGAACACCATGTCCACGGGTCCCCCCAAACACACCAGGTTATCCAATTATTAATGCCAAATATAGGGCTTATCTGAACCACTTAATAAATCTCTTCAACCTAAGCCACTCCATGGGTCACATTCCCAAAGCCTGGAAAACAGCATAATAATGCCTTTATATAAGATTAGCCCGACTATTGACCTTGGAAACTATACATCCATCAGCCTAACATGTAAATCTACAAAATAAATGTATAATTTCTGACTTCATAAATTTAGACAATGAAAAACTCTTGGCCCTGGACCCACGTCAATTGGGAATGGGTCAAGGTGTAAAGTACATTTAAGTCTCTGGGGCATCTAAGGATACTAAAATTAGATTAGTAATGGGGTATTTGTTAGACTTAATGAATAAATTATATACCCAGTTTTCATCCTAAAGGAGAAAAGAACAGAAAAGCAAAATGAATATATGATTTGTGACCGACAGATAATCTCTCTCAGTAATTCACACAGTAGTCAACACGCCCCCGAAGAATACTAAAAAACAAAACTATAATATTGTAGCGAGAATAAAGCACAGTTAGTCCAAGAAGAATGCTATTACAATCAAGACTATGGAGAAAATGTGTAGATTGTGAAATTATATTATTCTTATGGAATGCAAATAATGCACATATATTATAATAGTAATTCTGGCTCTTGGCATACTCACACACGCTATTTATACATATATATATATATATATATATATATATATATATATATATATATATACATACACACACACACACACACACACACACACACACACACACACACATACACTATCTAGTGGCATTCATCAAACAGATGTTAAACTGACACGGCTAACAATAGCACAGAAATGTGAAAATCCAAAGGTTACATGCTTCTGCATATGTAGAGGTTACTCCTCAGAACATGCAGAGTTAAAAAAAAAAAACAGTATTTTCTGTAAGGTGGGCAAAACCTTCAACTCCCCACCTAATTATATATACTAACTCCAAGATCTCACAATCCTTAGGAAAATGGCATATTCCCTAACCCCAGGAATTGTGTTAGGGAGCCTGCTCCAAAGACATGGTAGTCTCTGGGATAAATACCTGTCTCTCCAGCAGTTCCTATTTATATCACTGGCAAGGTTTAAGTCTTTAGAACTGGTAATTATGGTGCCATTTGCTTTGTGAATATGCAGGAGGTCCAGAGTGGGGTCTGACAATGCCCTTTAAGCCCGGCATAGATCTCCCCGCAAAAGCCTGTAGGAGACAGAATACAGGGATAGGGCACTGAGGCGGTCTACATACAACATTTTACTTACATCCTGTATTCTTTTAGTGAAGAACCTCTCTGAATGTTCCAATTGTTGGATATGACTGGTTAGGTACATACCAATGGGGGCACTGTACTCAATGACAGGTCTGATGAATCCTGAATATAATGGAAGAATTACTTCCTTGGACTTCGATGCCATGCCTTTGTTTATAAGTTGCGTAATATAGAATGATTTCCCCAGTACTGTAGGCACATGATGGTCAAAAGCTAGACTACTGTCTGTGTGTGTCCCTACTGGGTCAACTATAAGGGATGTGTTGTCAATATGATAGTTACCAGTGGATAACTTTGCGAAGGATAATATTATGCATTTCTTGGCATTCAGCTTTAGTCCAAGGCTCTGACATCAGAGTCGGTCTTTCCTGGAGAACATTTGTGTTAGTGTGGGATTCAATGACAGCTCCTAATTTGCAATCTGCAAATGTAGTCAGCCAGAAACCACTGACATTGACCTTGAGTTCAGAGAAGTAATGCCAAAATGAAGAGGTCCAATGACAGCTCCTTGAGGGATTTCACTTGTGACTGGCCTCTTTGCAGAGGCAGACTCCCCAATTCCAACTTCCTGGGTGCTGTCTGTGAGCCATTTGGCTATCCACCAGGTGACATACGTGCTTGTACTTAACCTCCTGAGTTTGTCAACGATGCCTGAGTAGGGCATTGTGTCAAATGTCTTGGCCAGGTCAAAGCAGGCAGCGTGAACCATTATGCTCACATCCATTGCTTTGGTGACCTTCTCAAATAAATCCACCAAGTTCAATAGACATGACCTGCCCTTGACGAAACCAAACTAAGTTGGTTCCAGTGTCTGGAGGTTTGCTGTATCATTATTGATGATCATTTCAATGATAATTCTTTCCATGGCTTTACATACAAGACTAGTGAGACTTACGGGTCTATAGTTGGCCCACCTTTATGCAGAGTGATGAATGTTGCTGTTCTCCATTCATGAGGCATGAAGTCTGTTTGGAGGTTACATTTAAAAGCAATTTCAGAGGGCATGATAGGTCATGTTTCATGCTATTTAGAAGGTATACTGGGATTCTGTCTGGGCCCATTGATGCAGTGTTCTTGGCCTTAGACAGAGCATTAAGGACCTGTTCCCTAGTGATAGCAAGGGGAGTTCTATTTGATGGTATTTCTTGAGGGGAAGGTTGAGGGGGAAAGAGGGGTGAAGTTGGAGGAGAGTTTATTGGCGAGTAAGCTTGCTATATCTTCTTGCTCAGTATATATGGCTCCATTTACAATAAGCTCTACACACAATTGTGTACTGCCTTCAAGGTTGCGGATATAAAGAATGCCTTGTGTTTGTCCTTGGCCTGGGAGGCCAAATTTACCTCAAATATGACTTTGGTAGACTTTATTTGTCCTCTGAGTTGTTTGTTTAGTTTGAGGAGTGCTTTTATCCTGCTGGGTGCTGCACCTCAATTTTTGCCATGATTTTCTTCCTTCGGTTATACAGCCCATTGACTTTGTGATTCCAACAGGGTGGCTTGTTTTTTCTAGTAGTTCTGCACTTCTTCCTGGTGAGTACAGATGCCTCTATGCAGCTATTAACATGTTTGTACACGGTTTCTTTGAATAGTTCTGCATAGGCAGCCGTGTTCTCAGAGTTTATGGGGGCTTGAAATTTTGTCAGGTTATCACTTAATAGCAGGAGGTTGGCCTTAGAGCAGTTTTTGAATTTTCCAGGTTTAGCTGGGGTTCCAGGTTTTATTTTTACTTCAAAGGAGACCATTTGTGATCTGACCTTACACAGTACAGTACAGGGTGTGCAGCACTCTCCCATATTAGTGAGGACCAGATCCAGTATGGTTGCACCCCTGGTTGGTATACTGACAATCTGGTCCAGGGAGTTTGTATTTACAAAATCGAGGAATCTCTGTGCCTGTATGTATGGTTTCTTACAGGATTCCCAATTAACAGTGGGTTAATTACAGTCGCCAATGAATATGGTATTTGCTTGGATAGTGAGCGTTTCCAATAAGTTTAAATACATGGTATGGGTTTCCTGGGTCATAGAGGGGACTTATAGCTTGGAAAGAAATGGTACTGGATTTTGCCTATGGTGATTTGAACATGGAGCAGCTCAAGTGCACTGTCCTGTTTGACCAGCCTTGAGGTATATTTATTTTTGATGTAAATCAGGACACCTCCACCTTTAGTCCCTGTGTAGTAGCTGGTCTAAATGTGGGAAGGCATTATAACCTTGCACTGTTGGCATGCTCTCTGCAGCTTTAAACCATGTCTCAGTGACCACACAGATGTCAGCATTCTCTAAGGTGAAGAGAGTTTCTAGTGAGTGGAGTTTTTTGTTTAGACTCCTAGCATTGAGCAGTAAAACCTTTAGATTTTCTTGGTTTTGATTTGCTATGTCGGAAGTACTTTCAGTTTGGCATTGCCTAAAAAAGGCACTATGGGGAGGACAATATTTTAGTTAATATTAAAAAGCCCACAGAAGAGAGGTGCAGACCATCCCTGGCAAAGCAGTGTGGTCTGTTGACCATCTCCTTCCATGCTGACAAATATTGCACCCCCTTAGAATAACATTAGAAACTAAGCCAGTTATTAAAGTCAGTCATCTTTTGTTCTTATTGTGGTATCTTTGGAGAAGGTAAAATGCTGCTCAATGCTAGGCTCATATCAGCCTGATACAAATATTCCAAGACCTACACAATCTCTCTCTTCAACCAGCCTAGAGAGGTATGTGTCTCAGGACATTTACTCCCATGTAGACTATGACTGGGTCATATTGGTACTTTTGGTTCAATGACCCGATGTGTAATGTGGCAGATCCTAGCTCCTGATAAGCAAATTACTGTGACTTTATACTTACTCAGTCTGGTGAGAAGGACATCAGTGTGTCTCACAATGGAGTCTTCAATGACCAGAATGATGGATTGTGTGGTGGCTAGCCCTATGTGCTAAGAAGTAGAGGCTCCATGAGATGTGGCTCTATGTGTTGATGTGGGTGTTCTTTTGAAGGAGTGCATTTAGGGCTGCTGAGAGTATTTGTTATGTGTACTTCATCTAGGGGGTCTTTGGGGTTTAGGAAGGTTACATTCAAGTGCCTCAGCATATGTGGGTCTATATGCCTGCCTTAAATTGTGTGTGATGGGTGCAGTGTGTGTACTACTGACAAACTTATTGACATTAGGAGTACTTTTATGTGAGAGCTTTGCCTCCAGTGACATTGTGTAAATACATCGCTCACATACCATATGAGTTTGTTTTAGAATTAACTGGTTGTCAGTAAATATGAAGCAATTTCTGCATTATCTCAGGATGCCCATATCCACCAAGCTGGTAACAGAGATAGTGGGAAAGTTCATATCCATGGCAATAGACACTTTTTTTATTGATTAGACAGTTGCAGTGAGAATGCATTCTCTCATATATCCTCTTAATCAACCTTAGAATTTTACCAAGGAAAGCAAATGGTTCCATTAAAAACACCAGCTTACAGCCGAATGCTTTCTCTGCATCAAGTCTTCACCAATTACAGTAGCATTTTCTTACATTCTGCTTCACTCTGGATAATCACTGTTCTATTAATGTTGTCAAATGTTTGTCTACCCTCCACAAAACCAGCTGATCCAAATCTATCAATTTTGGCATTACCTTTGCTATTCTTTTACGCCATAATAGATATAAACACTTTATAATAATGGTTTAGAATCAAAATGGCCCTATATGAAGCTGAATTCGATGGGTCTTTACCGTCTTTAGGTATTACAGCCACCACTGCTTTCTTCTAGGATGTTGGTACTTCTCCTTTTAAAATACTGTTAAACAAAACCTTTCACATCTTCTTCACTTGGGCATGACTGCGCTGAAGGTTAGGCATCGGGCTGGCAACTCTGCACCATAAAAATCGACTGCCAATCATTAGTGGACCGGAGTTCCGCTGTGGCGACCCTTAACTGGGAAAAGCCGAAAAGACAAACAACAACCCTCCTAGCTTCCAAACTTCCATAGGAATACCATCTGTTCCTGAGGACTTTCTGGTAGATTGGTTAAACATCCCCATTTTATCTCATCTCCTCCTATCCTGTTAGTAATTAAGCCTTATCTCCCTCGAACCTTGGCATAGTGAATTCTTCCATAAACATTTCCATTTTATGGAAGAATTGATTTCCGTATTTCTCTGCTTTATACAACTTTTCATAACATTTCCAAAAACAGTTCTACTACCCCTACAGGATCTCTGGTTATTTTACTTGTTACATGCTCCTTAAGCTTGGCAACAACCCTTTCTACTTTCTGTTGCCTGAACCAATGTGCTAAAAGTTTTTGTGCTCTGGGGTTATCATCAAAAAGCAGTTGCTTAACAAGAACTACAAGAATCACTTTCTCTTATAACTCATGGAAAGGACTAAATGAACTATTAAGCAAATAATTGTTTCACAATAACAATTGGAAATATGTATCTACCTTTAACTGTGTGTTAAGAGACACCTTTTGTAAATATTCGATTTTAGTTTACCTGTTTATATGTTTGTCTTTTAGTTAAGAAAACAAATTAATGTCTTACTTTGTTTGATATTGATATAGCCAATTCATTGTTACTAAAGATTTCTATTGTTCATCTTTGGTTTGAAATTATTTTAATAAAAATTACTGGAAAAAAAACAGTTGCTTAACAGCAATCTTTCTAAACTCATGCTTGTTATTGAGGTAGTCCCTTATTCTCTCTATAGCACTCTGCAATTGTGCCTCTTCTTGTTATGTGAGATTCCTCCTATTCTGCAATACTTTAACCTTTGTCAGTATCTCTAAATAATGCTTGTTAATTCTTAACCATATCTTTTTCTTTTATTTCCACCCTATTTTTAAACTTCACTTTAATTTTACCCCATTTCCTAGTTATATTTTCAGAAGAAATTTGTCTTCTCTAATAACTCCAAAATAATTTCCACTACCCATTCCTCAAATTCCTGTCTTTTTAAGAGATAGGTGGGAAAGCACTAGTGTCTCATTTTTATTTCTATACCCTGCATGTTGTATTTTAATTATTACTGGCACATGATCTGAAATAGTTATTGGATGTGTATCAAAACTTTCCATTAAATGCATATGTCCCTGTAAAATATAATTTCTGTCCAGTCTAGCCCAGGTTTTGTACCTTGGGGCAGAATATGCAAATTCTCTCTGAACTCCTACTACTGAATTCACATCTTCCAAACCAAATATTTTCATAAATTTCTTCAAAAATCTACCTTCTTTTGTTACATTTTTCTTTCTTGGCCCCCAGATACAACCTCCCTGTTGCAAATCAAATTCCAGTCCCCACCTATAAGTAATATTCCTTACTGAAAGGTGATCATTTCTCCAAGAATTTTTTAAGCTCCATTGTAGCAGTTTTAGATAGAATACCGGTAAATGCCAGTGTAATTCCCCTCCCTTGCCTGTAGCCCCTTAGTACTACAAATCTACCATTATTATCTTTTTTCCCCTCTATCACTATTGGAGCTCCTCTCGCAATTAGTGCATGTACTCCCCTTTTTCTTTGCCCAGATATTCTGATGAATAACCATCCTGAAATCCTTTCTTAATAAAACTGACATGCTTAGTTCTTTCCAAATCTGTCTCCTATAGCACAGCTATTTGTACTATGCATTTTTTACAATATTTCACTATGCCTACTTTTTTGTATATATCTGCAAGACCACTCACATTTAAAGATAATATGGGCAGTGCTGTTATAAGAAGAAGTTATTATGGTCACCTGCAATGTATAACATTTTTTTTAAAAAAAAATGTGTAGTGCATGCATGTGACACAAAAGATGAAACTAATGTTTGGCAGTTTGATCTTTAATACAGTTGTTTCTTGCATATCCATTTAAACCTATGTCACATCTTTAAACAAAAAATGTTTTAATGAAAACCCTAAAAAAACACTTCCAGAACACCCTAAGACCTATTAACTTAATACATCTTCAAATAGTGAAATGTAACCCTCCTAATAATAATGATTGTCCCAGACTGACAGCCACACTCACAGGCTTGAATTAATGTATAATGAAGATTCTCTATGCTAATACACAAGATACAACCTGTACTTCTACTTAAACTAAGTGCTGTCCGTTTTCTCTCATCTTTATTCCTCTCCCAGAGGATGAAAACAACTTGAATGTTTTAAGAAAACATGACCTCCTAGCCGTTGAAAGAGAAAAGTATTCTGTTTTTATTATCACTTTACTGGATTGTCTCTAATAGAAACATGAGAACAAGATACACAATTGCTTCCACTACACATATATTTCGCTGTAAACATTTATGTGCAAGATGGAAACGTTTCATTATATTCATTGTTCTTTTATTTATTTGCTTCCCCTTAAAATTTGTTATTAAATCAAGATAAGGGCCTTAATCCAGACATTCTCCTATGCAAAGAATAAGAAAAAGCATATCAAGCATATCAGTTGTTCTTATATAATGATCTTTTATCCAGGCTTTCTTCTTTTTACATTGTAGTGCCTACATTTCTTAAAAATGAATAAAGAAAGAAAGAAAGAAAGAAAAAAATAGGGGTTCCTGTTTACTTTAGTATCCCTATTACACACAAAAATAACTGAAAAAGCTTTACTTTACAGCATGCAGTGTATGTCATGTATTGTAAAAATACTATTAACTTTAAGTAAAACAAAATTTTGTTTTTAACACTTTCCTTCCCCTCTCCTAAAGGTTCATTCAAACATTAATGACACAAAGTAGAGCATTAATGACACAAAGTAGAGCATATACTTTGATAAACCCAAAAAAGTCCATTTACAGGTTTTCTTGATCATCACAATTCTCAAATGAACTTAATGCTTTGTTTTTCCATATTTATTCATCAATTTCAGAGATGTTGGTTTTCTGTTTATCTCTATCTCCCAAATCCAGTTGCTGGTTCATTTCCAATGTACATCTGGTTCTTCTAGTCAACTCTTGAGCTTTTTCTGTCTCTCATTTATTTTCTTTTGAATACCGAAAAAGGTTTCACTGGCAGAGTCTCTACTGGCTTTATTATTAGAAGAATAAGAAGCAGAATCCCCTTCTGTTTGATAGCTCACTTTTTGTTGAACAAACTTTTGTATTTCCTCCTTAGCACATTCTGCATCACATAATGATTTTGACCCTGCAGGAAAGAATATTCTGAAAATAGTGGATACAGCAGCTTATATTTCATGCCTGCTTTTCAATATTCTCTAATTAATGGAATAAATGTATCACTCTTCTGCCTAGTGTATAGCAAGTAATCATTTTCCACAACACACTATGTCCCACTTTTAGTACTTTGCCCTTCTGACACAGTTTTGTCAGAAATCAACTCTTTGTGCTGGTAGGATGGCATCTTTACTACATAAGGTCTAGGTTGCTTTCTAGTGGCCAGATTTGGAGCATACTTATGATGTGTTCTTTCAATTAACAACTCCTGCTGTGG
Source organism: Protopterus annectens (assembly GCF_019279795.1). NCBI lineage: Eukaryota > Metazoa > Chordata > Ceratodontiformes > Protopteridae > Protopterus > Protopterus annectens. The sequence goes on from NC_056733.1 coordinate 91,170,512, forward strand.
AATAACAGTCCAGTTGCTTATTTGTGCTTTCATAAAATTAATAGTCTGTTCCTTCCAGTTTCTCTGGTACAGGAGAAAATCTCAGGTTTTCCATGTCTATTTTGTCCTGTAATTCTACAATTTTTTTGAAACATCTCTTCTTGGGCAGCCAGCCTTTTTTTCATTTTGACCACTGATTTTTGCAGTTTTATCAGCACATCTGCATATCTGTTTAAAGCTTTTTCCACTTTTTCCAGCCTTTTGTTATTTGAGAAGATATATTCCTTCAGTGTTTTGTTTATTTTAATCAGCTCTGAGCACATTTGACTTTTTCCTCTACATTACTGGAGGTCATATCTTACACCAAAGCTGGACCTTGAACTACTTTTTGCTGAACAGCTGCAGGATTCTTCCCATCCAATGTTTTCTCCTCACTTTTTGTGACTGCTTTTTTTTTAGGTTCTCTGAATGTTTTTTTGGCATCCTGGCAGTACACTTACTAGTCAGTTACTGAAATTTACCCAAAAAAGACAACTTCACTGGCTCCTTTTTCTGACTTTCTGTTTTCACACTGGGAGAGCTAAATTAAACCGTTAGTGTGCAGCCATCTTGGAAGTCTCAACAATCATCTCTTTTTCATTGAGAGATAAATGCATCACATAATACCTTGATCAGAACTTTTGAAGGAAGGTGGTCCCCACATACTGAGGTTGTACAAGTATATTTTGACACGGGCTTAGTAATCACCCCTGCCCTGAACCCAGCCTAGTCTAAAAAACAGCCCTGCTCATAGGTGTACACAGAAGGTCAGTGTACTTGTGTGCAGGGATGGGGATGGTGTCATTTCTTTAACACTCATTCCAAACCTCTTGTGTTGGGCTGGGGACAGTGTGGTCAGTATTTTTTTTAACTTTCCTCAAACATAAGAAGGTCACCTCACCTTCTATAGGACTAATGTACTGTCTAAAAGTAACAAGCTAGAAACATTACTGTAATTTTTGTTTTTTCATTTCTTTACAATCAAACATCTGATGCATATATAGGTGGATATCTTTTAGGGGAGAGTAAATAAGCATGCTGTTTATATATGTCTGACAATGAATATGTTGTGCTATTTGTGTTTTTCAGTTTTGTCCCAGTCTGACTTCAGAAGGGTACATATAAAGTGGCTGTCTTTTGGGGGTAGGGCTGAGGAGGCATGCTCTATATAAATATGATAGCAGCATCTCGAAATATATGACCATGGGCATTTCTGCCTTAATTTTAATCCCAATTTAAAACCAGAGAGGAATACACAGAAAGTGACTACTTATTCCCAAATACTATCCTCACAAGCATTTGTCTTCTCACTTTAATGTGAGATGGTGTTTGGTCAGCTTTGAGCATTAAAACTTGGACAAAGCTTATTTCTTCCTTAAAATAAAAAAAAAATGCATTTCTTTTTCATATGTATGACTTTTGTTCAGGCCATCACTGGATCAAAATGCTGGGAAACAACTCTAACCCTAAGCATTTATAATCCTGTGGCTTGTATGTGCCTAACAGCCTCCCACCTTAATTTTGTTATTACAGGGTTGTCTTGGTCAGTTAAGGCATGTTGAAAGAATGCAGGAAAAAGGTAAGTTGACAAGTAACAGAACTTCTTTCCTTAATCATGGTTTTCTTTTAAGACACTATTGGATGAAAAAGTTGTTTAAAAACCTCTAAAAATGCATTTCACAGTATCTTGAAATGTAAAGGGCTTTTGGGGACACAGCAGCCCCCCCAGACCCCCAAGTTTATTCCAATGCAGTTATTACACTGTAGGCGCCATGGAGCCTTTTACCTAAAGTGCTAATTTACTTAAGGCCGGCCCTGGGTACATAACCAGTGGACAGGCCAAGGTTACATAGGGTTACAAGGGAGTTTGTAAGGTAGTGTTTCATATTAACACAGAAACACTGCAATTGGACACATAGAACTAGTGGTCTTGGTCTTGGAGAGGGCTTTTAGTACATGTTCTGAGGTAATCTCACACGGACGGTGGTAAATGAATGTTTTGGACAGAGGAGAGAAGTATGAGCTAAATTTGTCCACTGGTATATCTCTGACATTGCTGGGCCAGAGTGGGTGGTACCATTTAATAACAACTCACTGCAGTGCTGGGTATGGTTTCTGAGGTCCATGATATAGTTATATAGAAGGGTTTCTAGTTATCTCTGTATGTGCCAGCAGAATTTAATTCATATTCAGCTTTGCAGGTCTTGATCTTTTTCCTTATTTATTTACTCTTGTTAGGTCCTTGCTTTTGGAGCAAGGGGATCTGGGTTCATTTCACAGAACTATGAGTTTTTTTTAAATTCTCAGTAGACTTTTTTTGAAGCAGGGGACCCAACAAAAATGATGTTTCTGAACAAGGCACTGTATTTGTGATAAATGGGGTCAGAAGTTTAAAACAGGAATTGAGTATAATAGAACTCAGGGTATAAGTAGCAATTTTGGCTTTTACAATTCATCAAGTGAAAGGCTAGTACTTGAAACGTATCCTTGGAGAAGTCTTAGAAGGCAGTGGGATGTGTTAGAATTCTCTACCTGATTCCAGCCTTAGATGGTATGTAATGGTGGCCAGATTTAACCAAAGAGGAAATTACCACAGGTATGGTGCTTAAATTGTGTTACATTCATAGGTTTATAGCAGGTTACTGGGCTAGCGGCCTTAGAGCCCTTAGTAGCCTCGCCATGTTAATTCTCATTTGCCTCAATTGTCTTTGGTTAGATGTGCATCCAGAGCACATCTACGATAAACACAGACTATCCCTGTCCAAGAGAGACATGGATACCCCCTGGAGAATTTGCAATTTCGCATCCATCTGTCCAGGTTGCACTTGAATAGGGTCAGTGAGGAGCTCTGCTTCATGTGAACTGGATGTTTATTCCACTGTAGCGGCAATCTCTGGGAGATATACCTGTCTCTCCAGCATGTTTTGTTAATGTCACAAGCTAGGTTAAGATCAAAGAGCAAGTGATTTTTGTGCCATTTGACTTGTGGATGTGCAGCATATCCATCACGGCAGGGTCAGAGACTGCCTTGTATGCCAGGCACAATTTGCCTCTCAGCAGCCTATATGATATAGCAAGAGCTAATAGGTTTGAGCACCTAGAAAGGGACGGCACCAAATAATTGAGAGAGTTGATACTGATGATGATCAAGAACCACTCTGAATATATCTGTTGTGTGAGAGAGTCAATTTGGAGAGTTGCTGAAATCATGCAGGATGATCATGCTTGGTTCTAATTTGTTGACGGTTTTCTATTAAATGAACTTCAATGGAGCCAATTTTGCATATTCAGAAGGTGGAAGAGGAGGAGGTACTAGTGCTTTTCCCAGCCTGTCACAGTATGCTGCATCTGTTCCATTCATTTCACATCGTGGAACAACCCACCCCCCCCAAAAAAAAAAAAATCTTACAGCATGCCACAAGCAGGTGGCCACTGACATTTCCCAACACTGCATAATGGTGTGCCTCTGACTGGCCACAAATATGACAAAGCACTGCATTTGGGGTACCCCAATGGTATAAAGTTAGATCCCAATTCTGATTTTTTTGAGGTACGATTATATTAGAGTTGACAACTGGGAAATTACATTTGCTGCAGTAGCAAAAACTTCAAGCAATTTTACTTGGACACTCTGGTATAAACTAGACCTAAGGTTCCCACTCCACTCTTAAATGAAAATTCCACTTTTTTTCATTGCATTGTTGTTTTTTGTGCATCAAAATCACTCCAATTGGTTCTTATAAAATTTTAATGTGTTTTTCATTATAATGGCCATCATGGGGCAAGTCACACCAATGTGATCTTGTTTTCATGTTTTTTTTTTCTTTCCCAGAATTCATTTAAAGTCCCATTTATTAGACATGCTAGATACAAGGAAATGGTGGTGTATTCTTATGCTATTGAGCTACAGCAGCAGTGGTGCGAGCCCCAGTCATTTTATACACGTTGTGTGACAGGACGGCTTCCATTTCTTCTTAATTGACCCTCATTTATTTTTCTTTCATAGCCTATTTTATGTTACTGTCAACAATTACACAGCTCCAGCCAAATGTAACAGCTAAACTGCATGCTTTTGTAAAAGTAAGCCTGTAGTCAGCTACTGACAGACCCCCCCCCCACTCTTTCTGAGGTATCAAAACTCTTCCTGCAGTGAAAGAACCTTGCTAAACCATAAGCGGGTGATAGCAGCTAGTGCAGAGGAAAAGGCGCTAAAGTAATCATGCTATTCCTCAGTGCCTGCAGTAGGAAGCTCTGCTTTTTTCTCCTGAATGTCACAGAAGTAAAATGTGCTTTTAGTTGCAAAAGTATTTCACTTTTATAACTGCTCTCATGTTTGTATTATTTCCATTACAATGCAGAACTGTACAGCAATTCCACACAACAATATGGCTAACAGTTTCTCCAATTTGTGTTATGAGTTTTTTTGTTGTTGCATTCTGGTTATTCTTCCTCAGGCAACAGTAATACCTCCTGTACTGTTCATGCAAGCACACTTTCCATTATCATTTTGTAACACTCTCAGCAGTGGGAACAGTCACAGGTTGGGGGTTGACATAATGGTCAAGTTGTTTACTTCACAGACAGAAGGTACAGGGTTGAGAAAGTTGGCTAGTAGTAGGATATATGTCCTTGTGGGCCATCTTAAGCCTAATCTATGAATCTAAGTAAAAGACTAGAAGGGACATGCATGTCAAAATAACCTCTATTAGGAGCTGAAGATGTGAACAATACTACTGCAGATAATATACAATGCATCTAATGCAGCAGTTTCCATCAGCAGTAAATCACAATAACTGTGACAGGAAATAAACATAACTGCATTGGTTTGTAAAGTAAAAGAATGAAACATTGGGGTAAAAAAAATACAGTACATTATGTAACCACTATCTCAAAGCACAATAATGTAATTTCCCTGTCAACAGGGCGCTGTATATAACTCTTTTCTTGTAGTGCAAGTAACCCTCTGCCAGGCTAGTGAAACCTGAACCGTCACACTAAAAGCTGCCTAAGGGTAAGCAATAGGATTACATGAATCTATATATAGTCCCAGCACCTGTTCATAGGTTCATAGGTTTATACTAGGCTATCTGCCCTAAGGCATTTATAAGCCTAGCCCAAATTTTTGTGGCTTACGCCACCCCTTATATGAAAAAATACTGTGCCCATTAGTTTGTTGTGCCTCTGTCCAGCAGTGACACAGAGATGATTCCCAGGGTAAACCTACGATCTCCCATCCACAGGTCAAGATTTCTCTTGAACAGAGCCCGCGAGATGCTCTGCCTCACATGGACCGGGATTTTATTCCACAGCATAGGGAGTCTCTGAGTGATAAATCTATCCCTCCAGCAGGCCCTATTTATATCCGTGCTAAGGTTTAAGTCGCTTGCTCTAGTGGTTTTGGTGGATTTGGATTTTTTGAGGTGGAGCATGTCCATTAATTCCGGGTTGGACATGGCCTTGTATGTCAGGCACATGTCACCTCTGAGCAGACGGTATGCGACTGAATAGAGCTGGAGTTTCTTCAATCTGGCAGCATATGACAGATTTTGGAGTCCCTTTATCCTTTTGGTGAGGAACTTTTGGGGTCTCTCCAATTGCTGCAGATGTCGGGTGAGATACATCCCGAATGGGGCATTGTACTTGATCATTGGTCTGATAAGTGAAGAGTACAGGGGAACAATGACCTCACTAGATCTGGATGTGAATCCCTTCATGATCAGGTGTGCAATGTAGAAGGTCTTTCTAACCACTTTAGCAATGTGAGTGTCAAAAGAAAGGCCACTGTCAACCTGGGTCCCCAGGTCCCTGATAACCTCTTCTGTGCTTAGTGGATTGCCACCTATATGGTAGCTTGGGGTTACCCTGTTTTTCCCGAAGGGTATGACTATACATTTCTTGGCGTTTAACTTCAGGCCATGGCTCTGGCACCAGCCACCTGTTTCCGTGAGTCCCTTCTGAAGGATATCCGTGTCCGATGCACTTTCCACTATGGCGCCCAGTTTGCAGTCGTCTGCAAACTTTGTCAGCCAAAGTCCTCCCATGTTGGCCTGTACTTCTGAGAAGTAGATGCCGAACAATAGGGGGCCAAGGACCGAGCCCTGTGGGACACCACTTGTGACCGGCTTGGAGTCTGACATAGCGCCAGCAACTCTAACCCTGTGGGTTCTGTCCTTAAGCCAGTTTGCAACCCATCTTGTGACATATGTGTTTACATTTAAGCTGGTAAGTTTTTCTACAATACCCGAGTGGGGTATTGTGTCGAAAGCCTTTGCAAGGTCAAGGTAGGCTGTATGGACTGCCTTTCCCTCATCAATGGCCTTGGTGACTGTTTCGAAGAAGTCGACCAAGTTCAAAAGGCATGATCTTCCCTTGACGAAGCCAAACTGGGTCACGTCCAATGTCTGCAAGTCCCCTATATCTTTGTTTATGAGCTCCATTATGATCCTCTCCATAGCTTTGCAGACTAGACTTGTTAAGCTTATGGGGCGGTAATTACCAGGGTCCGTAGAGGCACCGCCTTTGTGGAGTGGGACCACAGTTGCCATATGCCACTCCTTGGGCACGTATCCTGTGGTAAGGCTGAGATTAAACAGCTGCCTTATGTGCGGGTTTAATTCCTCATTTAGCTCGTGTAGCACACAGCCGAAGACACCATCTGGTCCCATTGATGCTGTGTTTTTAGCTTTAGAGAGAGCAGCTTTCACCTGCACATTTGAGATGTCTGGGAGGCTACACTCCGCTGGGATAGTTATCTCTCCTTTAGGGGGGGAGAGGGGGGTGAAGTTTGCACTGAACCTGTCTGCCAGTATGTTGGCAATGTCTGTGGGTTCAGTGATTTTTGTATCATTTTGGACTAATTCTGAGCATATCTGGGAGTTTCCACCCAGGTTCCTAACATAGCTGAAAAAGGCCTTATGATTGTCCTTTGAATCCATGGCAATTTTTCTCTCAAAATTGGCCTTAGTTGATTTTATGAGTGCTCGTATTTTTTTACTAATAATGATCAGGGGTGACTACCCTTTTATGGATTTTGTTCTATCATGTAATAGCTTTCTCCTCTTATTGTAAAGTTTGTTAATGGCTGGGGTCCACCAGACTGGACGTTTGCCCTTTGTAGAAAGAGTCTTGGATTTATTTGGGATTGCCTGATCCATGCAGTCCTGGAGGTGTTCATAGAAGGCATTTGTAAGGGCTTCCGCAGCTTGGGTTGTGGTTTCCACTGGCTCAGGGGCCTTGAAGGATACCACACCAGTCTTGAGTAGTGTGAAGTTTGCTTTAGAGAAGTTCTTCACTGTGGTCTTTTGTTTGGGGTGGGGCGGGATGTGGATTTCCAGTGAGATTAGTTTATGATCAGATCTCACCAATGAGGGATATACTTCTGGTGTGGAGCATTTTGTCCCCATGTTTGTGATAATGAGATCTAGTATATTTTCTCCTCTCGTGGGAACAGTGACTAGCTGTTCCATGGCATTTGAATTTATGAACTCCAGGAACCATTGGGCTAGAAAGTTAGGGCTTGAGTAATGTTCCCAGTCTATATTCGGGTAGTTGAAGTCACCCAATATGATGGTGTTTGGAGATACATTTATACCCTCCAGTGTCTTCAGGAAGGCTGTGTGGGGTTCCTGAATTTGAGAGAGTGGCCTGTAGCATGCTACAATTTGTAGAGCAGTTTTGCCTATGGTTAGTTGCACCTGGATGGTTTCCGAAGCTTCGTGCGTTGCCACCAACCTGGAGGTGTGGGTATCCTTTATGAATAGGGATACACCCACTCCTTTTGTGGTGTGGTCCAGGTTTTGGGGCCGGAACGCATGATATGAGGTAAAACCTAATAGTGCCGGGGTGCTCTCAGGAGCCTTGAACCAGGTTTCAGTTACAGCACAGACATCGATGTTCTCCATACTGAGAAGGGCCTCGAGTGCATGCATTTTGAGATTTAGACTTCTGGCATTGAGCAGCATTACTCTCAGTTTCTTCCCATTTTTGTTTTCTAGGGTGGTAGGTTTAGAATTTGAGCCTTGCCTAAAAAAGGCACTTGCCTAAAAAGCTGTTGACATTAGCTTGTGGGCAGTACTAGACAGCAAAAAAAAAAAATAAAAATTTTCCTGCGCTTGTTTTATGTAATGGAAGTGGGGAAAATTCTTCTGCCAAAGCATGCGAGTGGTTGAGTTTCTTTCCCACTCCACGGAAAGAAAATGAAAATTTTATAAAGTATATACTGGAGAAAAAATAATAAAAACATTGGGATTGAGCTAAACTGCAAGTGAGGGTGGATTTTTTTTGATAATGAATTAAATACGGCTCAATGCTGAAGCTGGACCAGCTATGTTCACTTGGGTAGTGCAGGTAGCTTTTGGGGTAGCATCATTCCACTGCCTAAATATTCCCCTTTTCGGTGAAAAATACTTAACTTCTACTTCTGACACAATGCTTCTTCAGTTTTAGATATACTGAGAACACGTAACACATTCTCAGCCTAAACAGAAGTCATACTCCCACCTCCTAATGGAAACACAGTAATATGCAACATGCCAGAATGTGAAAATGAAATAATTATGCACATCTGCACGTAAGTAGCAATATAAAATACAAAATCAAAAAGCAATTCCTTATTTAATTCACCAAAACCACATAAAAACATCAAAGAGTTACTAATATGAATGGGAGAAAAACGGAGAAGCAAGAAGATTGACCAAAACAAGACTTTTATTACCAAATGAACATTTAAACACCCTTGATAAGCGCTTTCATCCTATAAGTGCACTTTATTAGATCATGGGTGTACTAAATACATGTACCCTTATATATACATAATACACCAATCAATTATTTATAAAAGCTTCATTAAAATTAACCAATTAATCACCTTTAAAGCAATACTTCAACAAAAACCTATATAACTGTATAAAATGGAAATAATAAAACTATATGTGTGTAAATATATATATATATATATAAAGAGAGAGAAAGAGACTGTCTATTAAGCACACTGCCTGGATGCTAGGAAAAAAAAAAGGAAAATTGCAAAACCTGAAAGATAATCAGCCGGAAAAGGTGAAGAGAAAATACTGTCTGGGAAGAATTTGGCAGCAGTTCAGCAAAAAATCAGTTCAAGCTTCAGCATTGGTTCAAAAGATGGCTTCTAGTAATTTACAGAAAAATAAATGAAATGCACTCAAAGGTAATTAAATAAATGAATGAAACTTGGAATGGTATGGAAGATGCATAGAAGGGACTGGAACAGTATATACGTATCATTCCTCAAGGTACAAAAAGTGGAGTTAGACTAGACTGATGTTGCAATTCACATGAAGATTTGCATTTAACTGAAAGCTTCAGCACATCAAAAAGCTATTTCAGATCATGCACCAATAAAAATTAAGATACAAATGCAGCGTAATGAAGTAATAATGAGACACTTGCACTTTCCCACCTACCTGTTAAAAAAGGGAAACGTAAGGAATGGGTAGTGAAAACTACTTGAGAGTTGCTAAAGAAGGTAGAAATATCTTCATAAATTATAGCTAGTAAGTGTGATGAAATGAAAATGTAGTTTAAAAGCATGGTAGAAATAAAGAAGAAAGATATAGTTAAGTAATATAAATTACTTAAAGGGGCTAACAAAGATTAAGATATTGCAGAATAAGACAAATATCCTAGGACAAGAAAACGTGCAAATGCAGTGTGCTAAAGAGACAATAAGGGAGTATCTGGGTAATATGCAGGAGTTTACAAAGACTGCTGTTAATTAAATAAAAGTTATGTACTCACTATAACTATGCATCTGCGTTGCCTGTTTTCAATCTTCCTCAACTGATGGTTCTCCGATCTGACCTCAGATCGGCTTAGCCGCATTTATTTAGACTTTTGGATCCAAATCTCGAGCTCCTCCCTTTACCCATAATGCCCCAGAACCCTGTAATACCTCAGCTCAAGCTTGTTGTTCCAAAAAGAGAAAGACTAGCTACAGGCCAATATAGAAAAAAGCCAAATGGAAAGACAAGGGTTCAAACATGGACAGTGGTTCCGTATTCACTATCAGGTCACTCTCAGAGGAAAAGGGAAGGGGGGAAGGAGGGCGGGAATTTGAGGATGAAGGAAAATGGGCAACAGAGATGCATAGTTATGGGGTAGTACATAACTTTTATATCTGATGTCATTTTCATTTATTCTTCCACTGATGGGACAGAGTCCCCAGCTTTGTGAATCTGGGTGGCCCTCATGGAAGGATATTCTAGAATACCGCAGAACCAAAAGCAGCCCTGTTTCTGGAGATCAAATCCAATTTGTAATGAGCAGTAAAGGTATGAGCATTGGACCAAGTGGCTGCAGCACAAATGTCATCAATGGAAGCAGAAGTAGCAACCATAGATCTAGTTAAGTGAACTTTAGTAGGTCTAGGCAAGGAAAGACCTCGTAGACTGTAAACAAACCATATGCTGTCTGTTAACCACTTTGCTAAGGTAACTTTGGAAACTGGTTTTCCCAATCTGTTGAAGGCAAAGGAGATGAACGCGAAGTCAAAATAAACTTTATTGTCATCCAGATTATACAAATTGTGCATCAGTGAATAAAACTTTATTACTCAAAGTGGAGGCATTTTCACACATGGACAATCTGTATTACAACAGTTACTACAGACATGGCACACACTATTTATTGTCTTCGACTGTTAACTAGCTGTACATAAAAATTGCACAGAAAGGGGAACTTTTCACGGTAATCATTATTGCACATTTAGGATTACTGTAATCCTTATTGCACGTTTAATACTGCATAAGAGACTCAAGAGAACACCAGTGGGATTACTGCACCAAAGTTATTGCAGGAAAAATATGTGACACTACTGTTAGAAATTCCAACAGCTTTTTACAGTTCAGAGTTCAGTATAGTGTTGAGTTAGTATTAGTATGAGTTCTGTAGTCCGATGGCCTGAGGAAAAAAGCTCTTGTTTTTATCTGACTATTTTGCATCTCATACTGCTGTAACACTTACCAGAAGATAAACAGGTGACCAGTCCATGGGCAGAGTGGGCAATGTCTCTGATAATCTTGTTGGCCCTACTGAAACATCGTGACAGGTGTATTTCTTGGATGGCATGGAGTGTAGTTCCACTGATTTTCTCTGCTATCTTAACCAGTTTCTGAAGGGCATTTTTTCGTCTGAGGTTGAACAGTTACTGTATTCTTGGTTAGTATACTTTCTATGGTACCTCTGTAAAAGATATCAAGGAGTGGAGAAGAGAGGGTTGCCTTTCTCATCTTTTGCAAGAAATGGAAGCATTGCAGCATTTTCTTTACGATGGTAGTAGTATTAATGCTCCATGTTAGATGATCTATATGTACCCCCAAGAATTTTGTGCTTATTGTTAGTGGAGAGCACATTTTATGCCTCCTCCTTAAGTCGACAATGATCTTCTTTGGTCTTGCTCATGTTTAGTGAGAGATTGTTGTCACACCAGATGATGAGCTGACTAACTTCCTCTCTAAAGGCTGATTCATCATTGTTGCTGATGAGACCTACGACAGTTGTTTCATTTGCAAATCTGATGTGGTTCAAGTTGAACTTAGCTGTGCAGTCTTGAGTTAACAAGGTGAACAACAGAGGGCTCAGGACACAGCCCTGAGGAACCCCCGTATTCATAGTGATGCTCTTGGAGGTGCTATTTCCAACACGTACTGTCTGAGGTCTGTCTGTGAGGAAGTCCAGTATCCAATTGCATAGAGGTATATTTATTCCCAGCTGGACAAGTTTCTTTATCAGATGTTGAGGGATCATTGTGTTGAAGGCAGAGCTAAAGTCTATCAACAACATTTCCATATAACAATTCTTGTTTTCCAGGAGGGCCAGGGATACTTGAAGTGTCACTGAGACAGCATCTTCTGTAAGCTGCCTGTCGGGTGCCAGGATCCGCCACATAAAACAAGCACTCGGGTCACTCCAAAGCAAGTACAAGTAAGACTCCGTCATTGTCCATGCTGGTGTGAATGACCTGAGATGCACCTCCCTGGACTACATGAAAAAAGACGTACAGGAGCTCTTTGATCGTGTAGCCCAGGCTGGTATGACCCTGACCTTGAGTAGCATCTTACCCTCACCAAGAATGATGCCACAGTATAAAGACAAAATGATCAATTTTAACAACTGGCTAACGTATTGGTGTCATTCAAAGGGGATCCAGTGTCTGTCAGCCTGGGATGACATGCTCGACAAGCCACGCTGCTTCGCTACAGATGGCTTGCACCTGTCACCCCTGGGTTTTCGAATACTGGCTAAGGCTCTTGCCTCCCCCAAAGTGCCTTTTTTAGGCAAGGCTCAAAAGACAAACCCACCCCCATAGACAACACAATGAAAAAAAAAAACTAAGGACAATGCTGCTTAACGCCAGAAGTCTAAACCACAAGATGCACGCACTCGAGACTCTCCTCAGAATGGAGAATATTGATATCTGTGCAGTAACAGAAACCTGGCTCAAGGCTCCCGAGAGCACCCCAGCACTACCAGGCTATACTTGATACCATGCTTTCCAGCCCCAAAATTCGGGCCGAACTACAAAAGGAGGGGGGGGTATCCATATTTATCAAAGATACCCACACCTCCAGGCTAGTGGCACTGCACGAAGCTTCAGAGACCATCCATGTGCAACTAACAGTGGGCAAAACTGCCTTTCAGTTTGTAGCCTGCTACAGACCACCCTCCCAAACACAGGAACCTCACTTGGCATTCCTGAAAACACTGGAGAATATGAAGGTCTCTCCAAACACTATTATACTGGGTGACTTCAACTACCCAAACATCAATTGGGAAAACTACTCAAGCCCAAACACCCTTGCCCAGTGGTTCCTAGAATTTATAAACTGAAATGCTATGGAACAACTGGTCACCACTCCCACAAGAAGGGAAAACATACTGGATCTGGTCATCACCAACATGGGGTCTCTATGTTCCACACCAGAGGTATACCTCTCATTGGTAAGATCAGACCATAAACAAATCTCACTGGACATCCATATTCCGTCCCCACCCCCAGCCAAGGAAACCACGGTGAAGAACTTCTCAAAAGCAAACTTCACACTTCTCAAAACTGAGGTGGAATCCTTCAAAGCCTCCGGGCCAGTGGACAATATGGCCCAAAATGCAGAATCCTTTACAAAAGCATTCTATGGACACCTACAGGAATGCATGGAGCATGCTATCCCAAATAAAACCAAGACTCACTCCTCCAAATGCAGGAGACCTGTCTGGTGGACCCCGGCCATAAATAAGCTATACAACAGAAGGAGAAAGCTACTACATGACAGAGCAAAATCCCAAAAAGGGAAGGCATCACTGATCAGTACTAGCAAGAAACTACGATCTCTCAAAGTCTTCTAAGGCCAGCTTTGAAAGAAAAATTGCACAAGACACTAAAGATAATCACAAGGCCTTCTTTAGTTATGTCAGAAACCTGGGAGGCAACTCCCAGATATGCTCCGAGTTAGTGCAAAATGACAAAGAATTCACTGAACCCACAGACATTGCCAACATCCTGGCAGAAAGGTTCAGTGCAAACTTCTCCCATCCCCTTCCCCCCCCAAAAGAGCAAATGTCTATCCCAACAGAGTGTAGCCTTCCTGAGATCACAGATGCACAGGTGAGAGCTGCCCTCTCCAAAGCTAAAAACACAGCATCAATGGGACCAGACGGTGTCCCGGGCTGCATCTTACATGAGCTCCAAGAAGAACTAAACCCTCATATAAAGTCACTGTTCAATCTCAGCCTTACTACAGGATATGTTCCCAAGGAATGGCGTACAGCAACAGTGTTCCCACTCCACAAAGGTGGTGCCACAACAGACCCCGGAAACTATCACCCTATAAGCCTGACTAGCCTGGTCTGCAAAGCAATGGAACGTATCATCATGGAAATCATAAACAAAGACATTGGGAACCTCCAGACACTGGATCTTACCCAATTCAGCTTTGTTAAGGGCAAATTTTGCCTCTTGAACCTGGTCGACTTCTTTGAAACAGTTACCAAAGCCATAGATGAAGGGAAGGTAGTCCACACAGCCTACCTGGACCTCGCAAAGGCCTTTGACACAATACCCCACTCGGGCATCATAAATAAGCTCACCAGCTTAAATATCAACCGCTATGTCACAAGATGGGTTGCAAACTGGCTCAGGGATAGAACCCACATGGTCAGAATAGCAGGTGCCATGTCAGACTCTAAACCAGTTACAAGTGGTGTCCCACAAGACTCAGTCCTGGGACCTCTCTTGTTCGGTATATATTTCTCCGAGTTACAGGCTAACACGGGTGGACTATGGCTAACCAAGTTCGGAGAAGACTGCAAACTGGGTGCTATAATCGACTCTCCGACTGACACAAGCATCCTCCAAAAGGGTCTCACAGAGACGGATAACTGGTGCCAGAGCCATGGCCTAAAGCTAAATGCCAAAAAGTGCATAGTCATCCCCTTTGGAAAAAACAAAGTGCCCACAAATTACCACATATGTGGTAATCCATTAAGTACGGAAGAAGTAATTAGGGACTTGGGGACCCAAGTAGATAGCAATCTCTCCTTTGACAATCACGTTGCCAAAGTGGTTAGAAAGACCTTCTATATAGCCCACCTTAACATGAAAGGGTTCACATCTAGATCAAGAGAGGTCATTGTGCCCCTCTACTCATCACTTATCAGGCCAATAATTGAGTACAATGCCCCGTTTGGGGTGTACCTTACCCGACACCTTCAGCAACTGGAAAGACCCCAAATGTATCTCACCAAGAAAATCAAGGGGCTCAAACAGATGTCCTATGCTCCAGCTCTACTCAGTTGCGTACTGCCTACTCAGAGGCAATCTGTGTCTGACGTATAAAGCCATGTTCAACCCAGAATTAATGGACATGCTTCACCTCAGGAAATATAAATCCCTTAGAGCTACACGCTCCAGGGACCTGAACCTCAGCACAGAAATAAATAGGACACGCTGGAGGGACAGATTCATATCCCAGAGGCTCCTCTCACTCTGGAACAAAATCCCAATCCATGTCAGGCAGAGCCCCTCACTGACCCTCTTCAAGAGGAATCTTGACGAATGGATGGGAGATCGTAAGTTTACCCCTGAGATCTCTTCTGTGTCGCTGCTTGACAGAGGTACAGTAAACAAACCTTAAAAAGGCTACGTTCTGTGACCTACTATACAAAGGCAAAGTCAACTAATCTAAAAGGGTGGCGAAAGCCAAACATACTCTGGCTAGGCTTATAAATGCCCTAGGGCAGAAAGCCTAGTATCAACCTATGAACCTACGATATGCAAACTGGAATGAATCTAAGGATGCAGGGAGACTGGAGGTTATATGGTCCTTGACCAGCCTCTCAAAGCACTTCATTACTACCAAGGTGAGTGTTATGGGGCGACAGTCATTTAGGTCCAACAGTGTGGACTTCTTTGGGATAGGTATTATAGTTGTAGTTTTAAAGCATTTGGGTACGACAGCCTGAATTAGTGAGATGTTGTCGATATCGGTAACAACATGTGTCAGCTGGTCAGCCCATTCTCTAACCACCCATCCCAGGATGTTGTCGAGTCCAGCCGCCTTCCTTGGGTTAACCCTGCACAGACAGAGTTCTTCTAACATCAGTAGGGTTAAGACGTAGTACTTCATCCCCTTGACTGGTAGGGGCTTTCATTGCAGCTGTGTTATTTCTTTCCTCAAATCTGTTGAAGAAGCGGTTTACTTTACTGAGGAAGTCAATATTGTCATCGCACTGTCCTAACGTGGGCCTGTAATCTGTGATGAATTGTATGCCTTGCCACATTTGCCTCGAGTCTCTGAGGTCACTGAAGTGACTCTGGATCTTCTGACCACGTCCCTTTTGCCATTTTATTCACTTGTTCAGGTTTGCTCTGGCTGACCTGAGGGCTTCCTTATTCCCCGACTTGTAGGCTGTGTTGTGTGCCCTCAGGAGCTCATAACTTCACTTATGATCCACGGTTTCTGGTTGGCACGTGTGATGATGTTCTTAGTGACTGTCACTGATTTTTTTTTTATCTGAGGTCTTTTGTTCTATGGAGATAAAAATGGAGCTGTCTATGAACATCTAATAGATGAAGCATGTATTCACCTTTGTTGAAGAAGTTGGGAAAGAAAACAGGTAAATTGATGGTCTGGTTGTTGTTAGCATCCAGGGTTATTTTGGGCAGGAAGGTATGATTACTGCACAAGGTAACCCTATCTTTATGGAAAACCAAATAATGGAATTTTGAGGAGAGTACATGGAGTTTAGGCACTCGTCTTGCTGAGGAAATAGCCACTAGAAAGGCTGTTTTCCAAGAAAGGAACTTGAGGTCTGATTTGGCTAATGGTTTGAAGAGGCTCAGAGTTAAATTCAGTAGTAACAGCGTTAGATCCCAGGTTGAAGCAAGGTCTTTAACCGGGGGCCTAAGCAACAAGGTGCCTTTAAGGAAAGATATGCATAATTTGGATGAAACTAGAGTAGAAGCACTGTGTCCAGTATAATAATCCAAGATGGCTGCTAGCTGAATTTTGATGGCAGAAAAACTAGCCCACTCTTGAAAAACACATGCTATGAAATCCAGGACAGTGGGAAAAGGTAAGGAAAGGGATCCAATTCTCTCTTGTTGTGTCTTTCGGCTTTTTCTGGTTAGCGGTCACCACAGCGGAACTCCAGTCCGCTAATGATTGGCAGTAGATTTTTACGTGCCGAGTTGCCAGCTCTGATGCACAACTTTCAACAAAGGTACGCCCATTCACACGTCTCCACACAGAAGACACTCTAGCTGAGAATCAAACAGGACAACGTCTTACTGTGAGGCGACAATTATCTCCGATAAGCCTAAAATGAAAACTTTTCCTATTTACTTTTGTATATCTTCCTGGTGGAGGCTTTCTGGGATGGTAGTAATATCTGATGGACTGGTGAGGAAAGCCTGGTCTGTCTAACTACTAGAGGAATTAGAGAAACTATGCGGTTAATTTGAGGTCTGCAATGTCCAGGTATGCCATCCTCTATGGGATGAGAGATCAGATCTAGACTGGGGTCCAGTATTCATTGTGGACATCGAAGATGAGATCAAAGAAAGGGAAACCACACTTGACAAGGCCAAAAAGGGGCAATGAGGATAACCTTCCTCTTCAACCAAAGTGCTTTCTGTAAAAATTTGGGGATTAGACGGTTGGTATGATAAGCATCAAGGAGACCAGAGGGGTAGACGTGGACTACAGCATCTTCAGGGACTCCCCTGGGGTGGGCGGGTGGTGGGATAAAGGCAAAGGATCTGCTGTACTTGTTTTTGAGGGAAGACGCGAACAAATCACAGCAAGGTTGACTCCATTGATGGAAAACCCTCTCTACCACTAATTGATTGAGAGATCACTCGTGAGGCATCAAAATGGACCTCCTGAGTTTGTCTGCCAGCACACTGGATTTCCCCGGAAAGTCAGTTGCCAAGTGAGTTGCCATAAGAAAGTGGTTGGAGGAGATTGCCCACTGCCACACACTCAATCATTCTTGACAAAGAGGATAGGATCCAGTTCCTCCTTGTTTGTTGATGTACCAAACCATGGACATGTTGTCTGTTTGGATAGCAACTGTCTCCAGAGGGAGGGGTCTTGAAAGGCCTGCAATGCTAGGACTGCCCTCATCTCCAGAACACTGGTATGCAAATTGGTCTCTTCTAAGGACCACGTGCCTCGGAACACCCATCCCAAGAAATGCCCCCAACCCCAAATGGGAGACATCCTTGGTCACTGTGACTTCCAGGGGTGGAAACACAAAAGGGTGTCCCTGACAAACGTTGCTGGATTGTACTCACCAAAGCAGGCAATACCTGCAAACTCAAGTGAGTTTTATTGGCGAAAACAGTGGACATTGAAGAATCAACCACTGAACAGCAGCCATACAGAATCAAGCCATTGGGTCCAAGGTTAATGCGTCTGCCATAGAACTAAAGCCTGGAGGGACCAGTCTTGCTGGGGGAGTGGGGTATGAAAGAATTTGTCTCACTTGACAAATCCTATAGACTGTATTCTGTTTGATGAAAAAAATGTTAGTCCAGGAGAGCACTTATGAATTCCAGGAACTGGACAGGTTGTAGATGAGACTTGACAAAGTTGATTGAGATGCCTAAAGACTAACAAAGTTGAAGCATGTAGTCCCTGGTGTTTTCAAGGAGATGCCTTATTGGGGCAGTGAGGAGCCAGTTGTCTAATTATGGAACACACTGAATCCAAGCAGCCTAAAGTGAGCTGCTACCACTGCCATACACTTAGTGAACACCCTGGGGGCTGTGGTGAGACCAAAGGACAGGACTCTGGACTGATAGCGATTGGCCCCCAGCAGAAAGCACTGATATCTTTGGAGGTGTCTGTTCATTCTGATGTGATAGTGCACATCTTGAAGATCAACACAGCACATCCAATCATCTTTTCACAGAAATAGAAGAAAGGACTGAACTGTGACTATCCAGAACATGGAGTTCTTTATAAACTGATTGAGAATGCAGAGATCCAGAAGGGGTCTTAGGTCCCCTGTCTTCTTTGGCACTAAAAAGAACCTTGAGTAAGTTCCAAATCCACTGTGGTCTGATGGGACCTCTTGGATGACTTTTTTCTCTGGTGATTTTTGAATTTCTAAAGCTGCTAACTTCCTGCAGACTGGGTAGAATGTTGGGGAACCTTTTCCATTTGGCTGGTGGGATTTGCAAAAAAAAAGAAATAAATAAAAATGAAAAAGGTAATGAAACAGCCTCTGCATAAAATTTTTTTGCACTCGAGTGCCATTTCTGATTGATGCCCAGGCTTCTGGGTGCGGAGACAAGCACCCCCCCCCCCACTGCCTCCATGGAAGAGCACTTGGGCAACCCTTCAGAAGTGTTGGAATGGCTTATCTAGAAGGTATCTCTAAACCCTTGGTTTTGTGGCCCTCCTCTGCTGCGAGGGTGGCGTCTTCCATTGGGACATCCCCCCTGCCTCTGGAGGAAGTCTCCCCTCATGAGTCCTGGAAAGGACTTTGTGACTTCCAGAGAACCATATATTTTTACCTCCACTCTGATTCCTGGAAAATAATATCTGTAGGCTAGAAAAACATTTTCATTGGAGACAAGGTTTTCCTGGCATTCTCAATGTGGGACAGAGTTTAATTATAGGGCCAAACAAGGAAGAACCGTCAAAGAGAACACTGATGACTGAACACATAAAGGGCTCCACAAAATCACATAAGCACATCTGTGCATGTCTCTGAACGGCTATGCCTAAACCCATTCCCCATGAGGTACCTTCAGCAGCGTGAGAGAACTACCTTATGGATGCATTAGAGATACACTGAAGGGTTGCCAGTTGTGAAAATAGCTGTTTGTGTACCTCCACAGACATGGACCTGGTAAAAGATTTGGAGGATTATTTAATCAAATCTCTCTGCAATCTAGTGAAATGTGCCAAATAATTCAGTGACTGAAGAGCAAATGTCGCTGAGGTGTAAATGCTCTTTCCAAATCTGTCCAAACCCCTGTTAGGTAAATGGACAGAAGTGTTCTGTTCTGCCAGTTCTTTTTTAGTGGCCACTGCCACAACCACAGCATGTACAGGAACTTTCTTACTCCAATAAGGCCTATCTTTAGGAAGGGCAAGAAACTTGTCAGTGTGATGTGCAATGAGTATCTATGGTATCCAATTCCTTCCATGCCCAGTGAGACACCATATCTATAAAGTCATCAGCCAGGAGGGTAACCCAGGATGTAGATGCGCCGGACCCAAAAGCTTCCAGAAACACCAATGAATCCTGAAAAGGAGGATAGGAAAACCATCCACCCTTCTGGCTAAGCATCTAAGAATGTCTCCAAAGGGGGCATCTTCTGGAGGAGACCTTGGGCACCCCTCCTCTTCATCGAAGTTAATGTCTTTGGTGAGACATTTCTAAGGGGAATGTGTCTGCCTCCTTCTGCATGACTTCTGAGGTACCTTGTCAGTGAGATGATCTAGAGAAGTGTCAGAAGAGACAGGAAGTTCCTAAAGAGTAACTGCCTAGATACTCGAAGGGGCTGGCTAGGCTATAAGGCTCAGAACTCCGACATAACAGTGGTAGTGGTGCAGGATCAAAGTAAATAACAGTAGATTGGACACTTGGATGAGAAAAAGCCCTCTACACCACCTCAGAGGCAGAAGGGCCGGGAGAAGACAAGGCTGACCACACCCGAGCCGAACTTCAGGTGCTGCAAAGCCCTGACTCTGCCAGGGTTCATACCAGAGGAAGGAGTCAGACCCAAGCTGTACAGCACTGAAGCTCAGAGGGGAAATGGACAGCTCTGACAACCTCAGAATTGAAACTATCCCCCAGGATGCAGCTCCAAAGCTTTGTCTCCGAGACTCATCCTGCTCTAGGAGGATTGGTGCTGAACGAGTCACAGACACAGCTGGAGTTGAAGACCTAGCTATCTTTGGATTCGACACACTGACTCCCGGATTCTTGGATCTAAGTGATCCAAAATGATCAGATAGATTGGAGTAGGGGAAATAAGCAGATGAGAAGTAGGTTGGAGGCTGAAAGAGCTGATGGGAGATGGAGCCGATAACATTCCCAGCTGAATCTGAGCCCTGAGAAACTTTCTCATCATCCTTTTCACAATCTGCTTTGGATAGGCTCCAGGAGGACCTAACAGAGGACAAGGCGGATGCGGGACGTGACATCCTCCTTGGTGTTTCTTGGAGAAAAGTGTATGGGAGACATGAGGAAATGTACTATAGAGATAGACAAGGGGATCGGGTTCTCGGAGGTTTATCTGATCCAAAGGGGTCTTTTTGCAGTTTTGGCTGGTGGCTCCAACGCTGGAGCTGGTTTCAGAGAATGGTTGGGAGATCATTTTCGGAATTTCCTGATCTCAGAGGAAGACTTTTGTTTCTTGGTGGGGGGTTGTGCCCCTGAAAAAGATGCAGCAGAAGATGTAACAGAGCAGGGAAGTAACCCATTCAAAACTAACTTGTTGTGGAGGTCACTCAAGGCCCTACTGTTAAAATAAGCACAAATGGTGCATGGAGTTTCAAGGTGGGCCACTCCCAAATAGTACACGTACTCCCTGTGGGCATCAGAATTGGCTATCTTATGCCCACAGGAAGCAAACTTTTTAAAACCCATAGGTTTTACAGCCATGAAGGGAGAAAAACAGAGACAAAGAGAGAATTTGTTTTTTTTTTTTTTTTTAAGGAAAAATAAAGGAAAGGGCACCAACAATACCCAATGAGGGGGTA
Source organism: Protopterus annectens (assembly GCF_019279795.1). NCBI lineage: Eukaryota > Metazoa > Chordata > Ceratodontiformes > Protopteridae > Protopterus > Protopterus annectens. The sequence goes on from NC_056733.1 coordinate 91,191,781, forward strand.
AAAAAGCAGAAAAGAGAGGGAACATGTACCAAATATGTTATCAACCATTACCTAAGAAAAAAGAGTAAGAAAACAAAAGGGCATATAATGTTAGTAACCTGTGAAGACTGAAAGGGAGGAAGGGTGAGAAAGAAACTAAGATAGGAAGAACAATAAGTGATAAAAATAGTAAAATACACTAACAAATTGCAAGACAAACACCCTATAAGCTCAGGAGAGTGGGATTCACATCTGTAGCAAAGAAGATCTGAGGTGTTTCAGGGTTTTGGGGCATTATGGGTAAAGCGAGGAGGTTGAGAGTTGGATCAAAGAGTCTAAATAAATGTGGCTGAGCTGGATCGGAGACCCATCAGTTGAGGAATTAATGAAAATGACATCATCAGATCTATTCTTTTATAATAACTACACAGCACAAAAACTTTTAGCACAACAACTTAGGCAGCAGAAAGTAAAAAGGACCATTGCCAAACTTACAGAACTTGCAATAAGATAAATAAACCACAGATCCTGTAGAGGTTTTAGAAATATTTTGGAAATGTTATGAAATCTGTGTAAAAGTAGATAAATGTAGATATCAAGAAAGAACACAAAATGAAGACATTTATGGAAGACTCAATTATGCCAAAGTTATAGGTAGATGAGGCTCAGCAAATAACAGTTAAGACAGGAAATGAGATAGAAATGGTGATGCACAATTAAACTTCAGGAACATCTCCAAGAACAGATGGCACTCTTGTGGAAGTCTGGAAGCAAGAAGGTGATAAAGATCTGGAAGACTTTGTTTAACAGTATTTTAAAAGGAGAGGAAGCACCAACATCTTGGAAGAAAGCTGTGGTGGCTGTATCATCCAAGGACGGTAAAGACCCACCAGACCCAGCTTCATATAGACACATTTCAATTTTTAAAACAGGATTATAAAGTGTTTTTGCCTATACTACCTAAAAAGCACAACAAGGGTGTATCAATGTGATTTTGTGTAGGGGAAGCAAATATTTGACAACATTAACAGAACAATGATGATACAGAGGAAAGCAGAATGTAAGTAAATACCACTGTTGCTCCTGGGTCTTGATGCAGAGAAAGCATTCAACAGAGTAAGCTGGGATTTTATGAGAAGGGGAAGGGAAGCATCTGTACTCCCTGATACAATGATGTTAATTAAGAGGATATATATAGGGTTGCCACCTTTTCAAATGCTCAAAGTGGGACATTTTTGGCACAAACGTCGGATTTTGCAGGGTGAAACATACCCACGGCCAGTACAAAGGACAGAACTTCAGTTCTTTACCTAAATAAAAGCTTATTCTTGTAGCATTTTAGTTGCTTATTCTGTTTCTTTAACATTTAGGCGTTTCAGATGCAGAGTAACTATTTTATGCAACTATTATATAAAATATAGGAAATAATTTTGTCCTATAATCGCAGGACATTTGCCATTTTTTTCACTTTGTTTGCAGGACACAACTGCCCAAAGAGGGACTGTCCCTCGCAAAGTGGGACAGGTGGCAACCCTAGATATATAAATGATAAGTTCAGAACCAACTTCTCATCACGTACTACATATCCCTCAACTCTCCAGTTTTGATGTCAGTGCAAATGGAAGGACATGAAAAACCAAAAGAAAAGAATTAGGTCAAAAGAAACACCAAACATGAGTGATGGAGGGAATGTTATTTTGTTTTACAGACTTGATTTTATGATAAGCATAGAGCTTCTGTATCTGGTAAGAGATATGCCTTCAATAAACTTAAGGACATTGATCTTATCCAGTTAAGCCTCCTAGACGGCTACTCTCATGAGAACTTGCCTGATGTTAAAAAATCACATAAAATCATGGCCTCAAAACAATCTCTAGGCTGTAGCATCCTGCAAAAAAGTGTTTAAGGAACAGTAGGTGGAAGCTGCAAAAATGTTATTTGTTATCTAAGATAGCACTTCAGGGAAAAGTGGTGAAAGTAATCACTTCTTTAGCAGAAAGAACCCTGAGAACTGCAGGAAGAAACTTTTAATATTCAGGTTAATGCAGCTGGCTAGCTACCCCAACAAAGGGCGAGCCTGGAATTTTATTTTAATTTTTTTTTTTTGGCCAGTCCGGACTTGTGGAACAAGACAAATAACTGGTCATCCAGAAGGAAAGATTAGGGTCAGTCCACCTAATAGCCAAGCTATCTTTGCAGATTTTACACAGACACACACACACGCACACACACACACACACACACACACACAAAATGAAGACGGTAATCACAGCTATCAGAGTACTCACAGAAAAAAAGGCAAATTGCCAGTCTAATTTACGGTTGATTTTGGCAACCGTAATCATAAAGGCTGGATTACTTCTAAGTAAGACTGCAATTCAAAAATTATCTGCGATAATGACCACTACAAAAAGGGTATGTTATGACAAAGTGTTTTAGGTCAACAATGGTTGCAGGTTTAAAAGATGGAAGAGGAGGCTTCCCACATATGAGGTAAACATCCCAAAGTGGGACACTCTACTTCTACCAGAAACATGTCTTGCAAAAATGTCTTACAGGCTTTCACAAAAGCAAGAGAAGTGCATTCCAAGTCAAAATGAAATAGGAAATAGTCACAAGAACTTTGAGGGGAAAGTAATGGAGACCACATTCAAAGATCTAAGACATGTGAAAGAGCTATAGATACAAGAAAACAGGTCCACATTTTTGTAGTCCAAAAAGAAAAAAAACGATCAATTTGTACTTTTAGTTCTTTGGCAGATGACCCTTGAAACAAGGTAATGATGGAAAACATTCTTTCGGAAAAACATGTTCTTTTGACTATTCAAAGTAGCAAAACCAAGCTACCAGTTTCAGCAAATGAAGGTCTGGACACCGTCTGCCTAAAAGGTGACACAGTAACAGTACCTTGAAGGGATGTAGTCTGAAGTTTTTTGTCCACAGAATTGGCCAGACTGCTTCACTACCTGCATGTAAACATAGGCTCATAGGTAAATACTAGCCAATCAGTTTGCAGACTATTACATGCCTAGCCAATAACCAGACAGTGACTAAAACTGAGAATCATACCCTGTAGCTTGTGCCTGTGAGGTAATCCCCTTAACCACTAAGCCAAACTTCAACTCCACAGGTCAATACTAGGCTATCAGTTTCCCGGATTATTACAAGTCAGGCCAATAACCAGAGATCTGAATCAAACCCTGTACGCTGCATCTGGGAGGTTAAGACCTTAACCATTATGCCAACTCTGCCTGGAAAGTAGCTTGATAAAAGTTCACAGTCTTAACCCATCACACTAACTGGCAGACTAAAAGATGCACCTACTTACAGTCAGAGAATAGAACCCTGTTCTCCCACATGACAGGCAGGGATGCTCAATACTATATTAATGAGGAAGACAAAGTATCTATAAACTGGATTTGAACTCTGCATCAGCTATCCTCTTTCTCTAAGCTCGCCATGTGCCACAGGGAAATCCATTTATTCCCTGTGGACAACAAAATGCCTTCCCCCAGATTAGATAAAAGCTCTATGGTCCATTCAATTTTTGCCCAAACAGACCAACTGGCCCATCTCTTCTCCCACAGTAAGAATTGGATGATAAGGAGTGGGCCAGCTTGCTAGTACCGGAGAGTTACCCATCTCCCTTGCTGTGGTTCTTCAAAGCACATGTTACAATGCTATAGGGGGCATACCTCTGCATGTTTCTAAGGCCAAGTACAAATGCACAGTGGCAGACATGCTGACAACCTTCTCTTCCATGTGTGCAATCAATACCTGGTGCTTCTACTAGGTGTCATCCAAGTGATGAGTTACAGCTGACTCCCACCTCCGCCCACGACAGGTGAGTCAGTTACTTTGATGGATTTCTGAAAGGGGGGATGCAGAAGATAAACTTATCTGTAAGGACCAAACAGGGCTACTTGAATCACTCTGGATTTGAGGAGCTTAGTTTTCTGAATAATATTACCAAAAAAATAAATAAATAAATAAATAACTGGGGGGAAGCATTAAGGTGTCCATTTGGCTATGGCTGGATTAGGTTATCTCTGGCATGGCGTGACCTCCCAGAAGAGAAGGATGAAGGGAAAAGACGTTGGCACACTAGGTGTTGGATGTAGAGGCAAGGAGATGGCATAATGCAGTATCCCACAGATTAAAGATCCTGTCTGCAGCAAACTGGTTGGGTGACCACTCATGGCTCATCAAAAGACAAAGGCAATGTCTGCCCATAAGAGAGCTTGACTGCCCAAGAAAGTGCATTGCTACTAGGAAGCAATAGGAATTGATGGACCACTGGCACACCCTTTCAATGCCTCTTGGTAATGTGGGCAGGACTGAAATCTCCCTTGCTTGTTGATATACCAGACCACAGTCATATTGTCTTACCGGGATGAAGAAGACTCTCTTTGGCAGATGGTCCCGGCGAACCAAAACTGCTTCCCTATAACAACAATGGTATGCAAATGAGACTTCTGAAGCGTTCAGGTCATCTGGATGATATACCAATGAAATGCTTCACTCCCAAACCTATGGAAGGTGCAAAAACGTTAGCTCCAGTCTGAAAACACTGTAGCTGGAAGGGCTTCCCCTGACTGAATATTTGTTACACTTAGCCAACAGGCCTGGAGTGATCAAAAGCTTTTCTATGGCTAGGGGAGTGGGTTAAAATGTTAATGTCACTGAACCTGGAGTATTCAATGAAGAACATACATACAGACTGGGGAACCATGAAATCTGAGGCTGCCATAAGGTCCAGAGTGCTGCAGTAGACCACTGCTGGAAATGACTGAATTGAGTACAATTAGGATACCACTTGCTGCAGTGAAAAAATCCTGCCTCTAATTAAGAATGCTAGACAGACTGTAGTGACCAAACAGTACCTTATTAACATGAGCATCTGAAATGGGTGAGAATGGGACTTTGTGAAGTTAACTACTGCTGTGAGGTAGTAGAAGTACTTTGAGGACAGACCACCTTCTGTAAACCAAATCATCTAGAGACAGTGCAGTTGAGTGCCCAAGAAATTCACCTTTGTGTCCTTAAAGAACTCAGTCAGAAACAGCAAGAAATGGCATCACATAGAAATGTTAATTTCTGCCACTCTATCAAGTCTTTCTACTGCACTGTAATCCATACAGACCATGCGACTGCCAGACTGGAGTAAGTAGCTGATTGTACCTTTTCTTTGAATGGAACACCCAATAGCTCTTCAACCACATGTTGCAGATCCTCAGCCATATCATTTTGAAAAAACAACAATGTGGGTCAGGTATTCAGCACCTATTGTGACAATGAAGCAAACATGAAGACATACTTAACGGCTCTGTTCACAGCCCTAGACTATATACCTACGGGATGGATAGCAAGGCTCTGTGAAGTGAGTCCCTGAGAGAGTGCCGCTGAGGTCATAATGCCAGCTGTGAGAGTCTCAAGCCAAAGTGTGCACTTCTTTGCAGGATAGAAAATCCATTCCACCTTTTTAAGAAAAAGGGACCAGTTTATCAGGGTTTTGCAATGCAATTACTCTAGCATCTTTAAGAACATTGGCTAATAAAGGGGGTACCAGGAGGACTGGGAATAAATGTATAGGCCTGCTGTCTTATGTGCCGAGGGAAGGAGATAAAGACAGAAAGCCAATCCATTCTTTCTGCCTTATCACTTGAAGTGAAAACTTCACTCTGGATCATCTTGTAGGGAGGGGGGAAACTGGCCTCCTCCTCCTCCTCATCCACATTATCCATGGGGGATCAAGAACTGGATCTATGTGTCTGATCCTAAGGATTTTCTAGGCCATTTCTCAAAATGTTTTGAATAAGAGGATTCCGGAGTCCACTGGGTTGGGGGTAAAAATGGGCAGCGGCAACTGGGCCTGTCAAGGAAGAAGATACTGTGTAGACAAATCCCTAATGGGTTTGACTTGAATTATAAGAAACTCCCACTGTATGAGTTATGCCTGGGCAAAACTGGATGTCAAGGATGCTAACACTGGAAAATCACTTGCAGAGAACACTAATTTCAGAGAAAGAGCCCCATGCCAAATGTCAAGATACTAAGGCCACTCACACAGCAATGCCTGGCATGAGAAAATATGTGCTGGAAAACAGAATAAACCAGAACCAGCATAGCTAACACTGCAAAGCATGGTGTCAGGAAAAACAAATGCTTAAGAACAGTCATAAGATGGGCCTCCATCACACAATATTGTTCTACAACTGCCAGAATCAATGCTGGGATGTACAATCTAGCCACTGGCATAAAGAAGCTAATGGTGTACAAAAGTCAGCACTGGAAAGAAGTTGAGATCCTTCTCTCTTTGTGCCTGGAAGAAAATACGGACCGTCTAGCATCCAAGCTCTGAACACCCTCAACTAACCTGACATAATCAGTACCAGGGATACATGACATCAGAACTTCATGTCTCTAAAAGGGTGCCTGAACTTAAACAGAAATAAATAAATAATAATAAAAAAATACATCAACAAAAAATAAACTATTTTTTTACAGAATCTTCAGTTGCCACCTTTATTCCTGATGACAAGGGGCTATTGTCAGATGATCGAGTGTTCAGAAACACGAAATTCATACAGTCGAGATCATATGCTCAAGTTTCCGAAAACTCGAACATAAAAAAGACTGCGCTACAGTAATGAAAAGAGTAAATTTCCCAAACTGCAATGCATCATGATCTCCATTCAAAATCTTTGGGTTTTCAAAAACTCTAATATGGTCTCGACCATATGAATTTTAAGTTTCTGTAAACTCAATCAACTGATAGGGACCCGACACAAGCATGTCCCAGAAACGAAGAGGGGGCAGAATCCATGCTAGAGGTGGTAGTCAATATTTCAGGTACAACAGTCCTGGAAGGATACAGACACACACACACACACACACACACACACACACACACACACACACACACACACACACACACACACAAAATATATATATCCACAGAGAGATTTTTTTTTTAATAAAACATTTTAAATTTCTTTTTGGAAAATATAGCCTTACTGGGAAAAGAAAATGTATCAGAATCTGAAGGCTTACAGGTTCAGCACTAAAAAGCAAAAAAGAGCCTGTGTTAATAAGTCTTGAATGGCTTTTTTCCACCTCCTAGTCACATTAAATCCATAATGTGAAAGAAGGATTCACCCACAAAATATAAACACTTAGTGCGTCTGTTTGCAGGAAGAACTACCTAGGTGAAAGCACATTAATTGAAAATAGGCATTGAAATTGTGGCAAGGGTAGGAAAGGCCTACTCCCAAACACAATGAAGAAAAAAGAAACTTTCCTAGGAAAAAAATGAAAAAATGAATGCTTTTAAAACAAATGATGAAGAAGAAGAAGAAGACAACTTCCTCACACTTAAAATCAAACTTTACCACAATGCAACAAAAACATTCAATCAGCCTATTATTTTCAACCAAACCTGAAGGGCAGCAAAGAATTGAAGAGTGATGGATATCTGGTGCTTGAGTGGAAGGACTACCTTCCCAGAAACATTTTTATTTACCAAGCAGTCCCAATGCCTATGACAAGAGTTCTAAAGATGACTAAAGATAGATCTGCTCTTACCAGATCTCTGGTTTTTGGCTCCCTTCATAGATAGATTATGATCTCTGACATGGTCTACCTCTCCTCTAACTGTGAAAGAGACATATGAATTGTCCACAAATTAAAGTGATGATGTTTATATATTACTTAAAGCTAGACCTTCCCTTCCCCAACATACATACACATACACTCTCTGCCTCTATAATCTCGACAGATTATCATTTAATAGTCATCATGTGACAGGAATAGTTAGTAACTTTAAAATACGCTACTTCCCTCCTAGCCACTTTCCAGATGGGTACACCTCTTATGTCTAAATGCAATCACGTGAAAAAAATTCTGGCCAAACTAACATACTTCAGGTTGCTTCTTCCAAAATTATATATATATATATATATATATATATATATATATATATATATATATATATACACACACACACACACACACACACACACACACACACACACACACACACAAACATCCAATCACCCAAAGAAAAACATTCTGTGTTTGACTGTTAAATAAAAAAAAAAAAAATCTGTCCACAGTACTGTATTTCATCTTCCACCCATTTAAAAAATTTGCTTATCTTGGTAAAGGTCAGTCAGGTAAGCAAGCTGATGAGGGAAGACCAGACTTCCCTCTCACAAACAATACTCTTCAGTTTTTCCTTTGGGATGCCAAGGCATTCCCAGATTGGATAAGACACATATCTTAATTTCCTGGGCCTTCCCTGGGGACTAATCCCATTTAGACATGCCTGTTACACTTACTGTGGGAGAAACAAAAGGAGAATTTCTCACTAGATGCAGACTTCTTTCAATTCTAAAGAGCTATGGCTTTACGCCAGGATTGTTATGTACAGCTAAGCTCCTTCCTCTACCCTGGCAAGTAACCCAGCAACTCTATGAGGGAATCTCATTTCCTCTACTTGTATCTGTGATCTCATCCTTTTGGTCTCTACCTAAAGTTCATGACTATAGGAGTGAAGAGGGAAATGCAGAATTACTGGTAAATTTAATGCTTCATCCTAGGACTTTGCTCCTGTTTCAGCACTATAGTCTGGCACAAGATCTGCAGTCTTGTCGCAGCTACACCTATTCACTGGTCAATATCCCAATCCCCTCCATCTTCACTCATGAAAAAGACCTTGAAATACTCAAACTCTTTCCCTTGAGCTAGCTACACCCCCTTCACCTTCATGCCGCAATCTAGTCTTCTCTAAGAAAGAACCACAATCTCAGATTCAGAAGTCCCGATGATCACCCACCTGTTTCACAACAAGCTGCTTCAGCGCATGCCAAAGATTGCCAATGAGACAATACCATCTGCAAACAAAGATGCAAACATTATGTCTCTGAATGGGATAATTTCCAAACCCTGGCTGTGCCTTGATATTCTGTCTACCAGGATCCTGACCAGTAGGTTGACAAGACAAAGACACATTTGGCAAAGTTCTATACCCACCCTCAACATATTTCTGACTTAACACTGAGAATATGAACACAGCTCTTGTTCCACAAATATATGTACAAAATGCTGACAAAAACAGTCATGTAAACCCATACTGTTACAGCACTTCCCACAAGACATTCCAGGGCAATCATTCATATGCCACAAGGACCAGAAAACATAAGCAGACAGGACTGGCAAACTCTCCACCTCAGGTTCCTATGCAAGGGAAAATAACTGAGTGACTGTTCCATTGCCTGGATGGCTTTCAACTTGCTCCACAGAAGAAACCATATACACATTCAAGCCATAACGATAAAAGGAAAAAAAAAAAAGCACTCTGGCCACTAGCCGACAGAAACCAAGATGACACAATAAGAAGAATAACAAAAACATGTACATTTTTTACACATCACATCAATATGAAAAACTAAAACATATGTATATATATTACACACAGACACATACACCTATGCAATATCACATAAAGAAACATATACACACTCAAATATTGCATATATACAACTGTGCATGCATGCATGCACATATAACACTTATTTTTAAACACGCATCAGGTGTTTTAAAGAAAAGAATTCAAGCACCACAAACAACAGATGAACCAACTGTATAGTCAGCAGCAGGAGGAAGCAGATGTGCTCACTTCTGGCTCACCAGATTTTGTTTTAGTACTATATCTAAGACACAGAATTTATCAGACAAGGATACTGAAGGAATGTATCAGCAATTTGCATTTATTTAAAAAAAAATAGAATTTCACATACAGTACTTCATACTAAGATGAGAATGTATAAATTCTGTAACTTCACTTCATGCTGTGCCTCTGTTTCCAGCCATGACTAAGATGATTTTTTATGTCATCTGTACCTGTATTTAGTTCACAAGTTCATTTTCAAGGACATAAGTTTCTTAAATTTGTATTTTGTGTAAAAAAGATCATCGTAAAGTATTAAAATGTAAAAAACTGGACAGAGACTGAAAAAGGATGTGTCATTTAAAAACTTTGAATTTGCTGGATGATTTGGAAGACAGGGCCAGAGCATGCTGTATACTGCTGTCTTAAAGTTGCATATTTTATCTCTGCTCTGTGAGAGACTGCCAATAAAAGTAACATATTCTGCTAAGAAAGACTTAAGATTGGTAGTTTTTTCTTGATGTAAAATTTACTACTGTGACCGTAGACTTTGCTTTGCACTTAGTACTCTGAATTCAAGGAACAGTCAAAAACAGTAAATGGCGCTTATAAATCATGTAATTGTCAAATACCATCAGAAATTTCTAGAGAGAAGTATAAGGCATGACTAAGGCAAACTCTTGCATGCAGAGGTGAGTGTGGGAAAAGGAGGTTACTAGGGAGTGGATATTAGGACTCGCTCATAAATTCAACTTATTACCCTTCTGGGTTATGCAACAGAATCCTTTCTACACGTCAGTTATTCACCTCATTAGACAAAGGCAATTAGTGACTTACCTGGGGAATATATCCGCAACATGTGCTTGTGTGGAAGCCAAATCTGTCCACGTACTGAAGTTCAGATTGTCCTGGGCCCTTACCTACCCCAATAAACATAGTACTGTCACTAAAAAAAATTAAGCAGTACATATGCACATATTCAAGAAAACATAGTTTTCAAAACATAAGTTTTACACTGCCACTAAAACTAACTTTACAGCTATAACATTAGGTAATTTCCATGAAACTGAAACTTGCTACACTGTGACAAGATGAAATTTAAGAAAAGTTACTTGGCTCATTATGTGGATCGTTCACAAACATAATATATGTATCTATGTAATGTGCAGTTAGCTTAAAAGTTTGAGGCATTTACCATAATGCTGGATCTATGAAAAGTAGCTTTTTGTGCAGTGATTTGATAGGCCTAATACTACTGGTATTACAGCTGCTCTGTACATTAAAACATTTCTCAAGCAGCAAACCTTGCATCCAACTCCCACAATTTCCTGCTCTTTTAGAAGCCTCTGGTTCATGATTATGCTAAAAAGAAGAAAAGGATCAGGGAAAATGAGGGAATGACTGCAAGCTTTCCCCTACAGACAGAGAAGTTTCTCACAGATACAGCATTACAGTGAGCACCCAATGTGGGTATCTGATCTTAAGAGCTCTGGTTGTAGAAAATAAATTATGGAGTTCTGAGTTCAGTCCTCTTTGGTGTCTGTCTCAATAGAGCATATTCCTGATTACCATGGCTCCAAAGGATGACCTGGACCTCGAATCCATGTATAGCTTATAGCATTTTGTAAAATTATGGATGATTGATGATGTGGCAGCTGCAAAAATGTCACCTACTGAAGCACATGTGGGTGAAGGCAACTAATATCAAAATACCTTTGTAGAAAGTGCTTGCAACAAAAGTTCAACGTTTTACAATATTTATCACCAAAAAAAAAAAAACATTCAAAACGCCATTTGAAATGCACCATTTAACAACAATGATATCCTCCCTTTAACATCAAGGTCCTTAGTCTTGTCTCCATAGAACCTCAACTCTGTGAACATCTGCAGTATGGAGAATCTGTTTCTGGGTAACATTGAACTGAAGGAAATGGCTAGGAGATTAACAGTTGGGGTTAAGTTTCAATTCACTTGCTATTTTTAACACATTTTAGTCAGCACAGAAGGAAACCACATCCCTGTGAAATAAAAGTTATGCTGCAGAATTAATTAAAATCTGTCCATACTTTGGATGAGACATTAAAGGGGCTCCAACTGCCTGAGTTGGTAGCAGTTTAATTGGATGTAAAAGATCCCAGATCCCATGGTACCTCTAAGAAAGAGTATTATTTTTTTTATTTCTATTCGAAGTATATTTATTTGTGTTCAGAGTATGCGAGTGCCATTATACAATCATGATATTGAATATTTCATTAAGAGGATTGTTTTATTGAATCTCCAGTTCATCACAAGATGCCAGCATTTGTTTTGCGGGATCATTACATAGTAGGGAATGGAATTTTGCCCTTTACCCACAGTTTTGCAATCTTAGAGTTGGTGTACATAACCAACAGGGAGTGGTTTGGCAGGAATGCGTACCCCCTTACATAAAATATTGTTTTTGTCACTTTTTTCATTTATTTTAGACTATTTGTGGTTCATGTAGTGTATGCTGCTTTAGTAAGTCAGTGATGTAGTAAAATACAATCTTTTACTTACATTCTGTAAAACAGTTCTTTAGAAAAACAGTCTTGTATACATATCTACACAATTAACTTTTCATGTACCAATTTCTACACATTAGTTTTTGTACTTATCTTTTTTACCTTCCACTGTCCTCCCCATTTTCTGTCACAACCACAACTTTACTCTTTCTACAGTTTCTTTAGGATCCCATTTACATTATAAATTCTCTCCCACCCTTCCCTTCCACTCAAATCAACTATCATACATATCTTAACCAAAATTTTCAACATCAATTTTTCCATAGTTCATGCAAGCCAAACAATGTATTTGCCGCATCTTTCTCATTCTTAAATTCTCCTGCAATTATACTCCAAACCCTTTTACATTTCCAAAAAGAATATTGCATTACATCTTGCATAGTGCATAAATTACATTTTCTTTCCCCTTCCCTTCTGTACTTCAGTAATGCCTTCACTGACAAAAGTCCCCATTATTGATCTCCAAAAAAATCTCCCCATTCTCAAACCTCCTTAAAGTATGTCTTTTCTGAACAGTTTTCTTTTCCTTTTAATTCTTTCCATAAATCTATTAAAGACGTTTCATTATCTAATTATACCAACATTTTTTCTCTCGTTTCACTCTCGCTGTATCACTTTTGCACATCATTATTCTCTTCTAAAATTTCTACATGCAATTATCCTAAATAACCTTCCTTCTTTTATTTTCCTTGCATAATGTCCAGAAATTCGTATAACTTTCAATAACTGTACTTATCAATTTAGTCTTCACACGCCCTTGCTTGACTGTCCAAATCAAATGTAATTTAGTAAGAATATACTACTGAATTAATTAGATTCAAACCATTTTTTAACATTACAAAAAATTTCCCTTTTTGCTGCACGTATAGATGGCATCCATATTACTCCAAATATTACCATTTACAATTCAACTTTTCTCTCATGGAAACATGTACAGTCCTTAAATACCTTTTCTATTATAGCACAGTTTATCTTATATGAATTATTTCTAAAACGTAAACGTTATCTATAAATTTCCCGGTTTCCTTCACTCCCTCTATTAATTCTTTCCACTGCTCAACACATTTCTGGCCCAAATGAAACCTGTAGTATTTTAATGTCTGCTCTTCTAAAGCCTGCTTTCCCATTTATTTAACAGTAACCCCCCATTCTGTAACTGTTTTTCTACTTTCTATAACTTCTCTTATCCATCTTCTGCTTATTGCTATTCATTCCAGATCATCTGCATATGATGCCATTATTTGCATCTGTCTCTCTTCTTAAATTCTTCAGACAACTCTGCGTAGCAGAGTTCAAAATCAATACAAATATAATCCCACTAAATGGGCAAACTTGTTTTACCCATTTGCTTTAATATTTTCACATATTAACCCATTAACTAACGCAGTAATATGCACTACTTTATAAACTGATTTTAATTTACTAATATCCAGTATGATAAGCTTCCATAATTTTCTATGCCTGCCTATGATTAATACTAGCATACACTTTTTCCTACCATATCATAATTCCCCTATCTGTTCCTTCCTTCACCATCCACAACCTCTGTAAGCACTAACATTTCCTTTACTTTCTTTCCAAGAATATCAAATTCCCCTTCCTCAAATTTATTATCCATTTTTTCATTTTAATCTGCATTATTTTCATTAATATTCTATATTCAACTGGCCTCCAGCTCTTAAATCTTCCTCTCATTTTTCTTCCTAATTTTATTGCTCACCTCACAAATATCTCCTCCTGTTACTTCTCTAACAATTTATTCAAAATTAAAAAAAAAAATTCTTCCTCTGTTTTTGCCACTTCCTTTTAAAAAGAAAGTCAAGCCCAGCGGGTCCTGGTGTACTTTATATCTTTATTTTTCTAACACACCTTCCAGTTTTTTTTTCTGCTAATGCCTTTAATTTCTTCCTTTACTTCTTCTGAAAACTTCTTCACATTCCATTCTCGCTCCATTGTTTCATCTTTTTTTTCTATACATCTGACTGGCCACTTAATGAACCGAATTAATAACATTTTCCTGATTATGACACACCTGCCCTTTAATATTCTTGATTCTCTCCATATATTTTGCTGAAAACTGAAAATTCATTCCCTAAAATTGTGATACTCATTTTCTCACTTTTAAACTGTAACTTGTTGCTTTACAATTCATTTATAATAATCTTAGACTTTTCATATTCCCTTTCTAAAGTTTCAATTTTTATTTTGCTCTAACAAAGACTAGGAGAACTCCCCTAATCAATATGAATAAAACCTTGGATTCTCCCGGAAAATAGGCCATAGGCATAGTGGGACTAGCCAGGTCAGTTAGACATGAATAAATAAATAAAACCTTCCTAAGTGAAGAGACTGCAAGAAAGACAGTCTTGCAAGAAATGTAATAGAGATCACCATAAAAAGATTCAACAACAGATGTGGTGAGTTTTTCTGTGTAGAATTAAACATCCAAAGGAAGACACTGATCCAAACAGAGGGTCTAAGGAATATGTCACTAAAGGCCTTTTTGAAACATTATTGCAGCACTAGGGTAAAGGGGCTTAATTATAGGTGTCAAAATGAATCCGTTTTAGCATTTTTTTTAATTTAAAATCTACACTAAACTGATTTTAGAATAAAAACATTTTCCTCTTGCCAAGAATATCATTAGAATAATTAATGGGTTATTACAGTAAATCTACTAGTCAAGTGATTATGTTGCAGCTTCTTTAAGATAAATGGGAAATCTAACCTAGAAGAGAGAGGTCAACACTATTCATTAGCATTAGTCTCAGTCATTCCAAGTCTGCATACTATAATGGCACAGCATATCATAACACTACACTCTTCTAAGCATCTGACACATTACTCTTAGCAATCAGTATTGATGCAGTGTTTTCCCAGGAATATCAACTGACTTGAGTGTACAGGAGCATTACAGGAGCAGCAGAAGCTTTGATCTTCAAGGATGGTCTTTTCCTGTAGGTAATTTATGTTTTTAAAGATTCCCCGTCAGGAAACTAGAAATATATATGGATACTGGTAACCATACATAACGGCACAGCACAAGCCAGTCATTTTTTTTCTTTTTTTCTTTATCATGACAACAGGAGTGGAAGTGGGGTACCTATTTTTAATACAGGATTATGACAATTTTTATTTCAGTTCTGGTGATTACACATCAGAGGTGACTGCAGGAGATGGCTACCTGGGGGACAGTCTGTGGAAGAAAGGAAAGGACAATTAGCTGATCACAAAGTAATTACTGCTATAGGTTGTTGGGGGTGGGGAACAGCATATACTGCCTGAAAGCTACAAGCTGAACTACACTACTGTGTTCATTTTATTTTATCACATACAGCAAAACATTACAGGGGCACACAGAAAGTGGCAAACATTTGTCGAGAAGGGAAGCACGCATCCCCTTTCATCAAAACTTAATTTCAGATGTATACAAACAGGATGACTATCTTTTTGAGGTAGAGGTAAGGAGATATCCTGTAAGTAAAAGGACAGGGTAGTCATATGACTACTGTCAAATTATAATGATATGGCTTTTGTGATGGCAGTGCATATGTCTAACAGTAAGATGAAATACATTAATGTGGCTATTATCTCCTTCATTGTCTTCTCAATTAGACATCAGAAGTATACAGGAATGTGGATATCACTTTTAGGGGCAGGAGATGTACGCAAGCTATAGTATCTCTTCTGAATTATTACTGATACAGTTTGTCAGGAGGGACTGCAATATCCGTCTCAAAACAATGCAGTCAAGGATGGACGTCACCTTATGAAACAGTACTCCCACAAAGTTCTGCTAGTGATGATCAAAATATTTCAATAAACAGAAATCTCTAGAACTTAAGATTGTATGCAAGAGTTGATGAAAAAGAAAGGCAAACAAAAGGATTCCAAAAAGAGAAAAGGGAAAGGAATATTATTGTGTATGACCAGGAGGATACAGCAGTAATCATTACGATGGAAATTATTTGGTGAGAAATTAAAAGATGTGAAGCAGGCTTTACTATAGAATATGACCAGTCAAGAGAAGACATTTGGAGTGGGAAAGAGGTGGAGGGCCCGAATAAATATACTACAGTTATTCATGAACTGTTAGCAGAGAATCAGGAACTGAATGCATATGTAGATGCAGTGGAAGCTAGACTGGAGTGCCTGGGGGTGAATACTGTTGATCTGGAAGAGTAGACTAGAAAGAAAACATGAAAGTTGTCAGTATTCCATAAAATTATGATGAGGGAGACTGTTAAAGCAATCAGATTGTTGGTGAAATGGAAAAGAATTCTGGTGAAGGGCAGCAGCGCTAAATGACTCCACTGCACTGCAAGAAGACTGATGTGAAAGGCTACAAGGAGGCCCAAGACCAGTGACTGTATGGTTACAGACTTTTGAACTGAAAGACAGACTGTTGAAGGAGTTATGGCAGTCAGGGAAAACCTTGAAAATTAGAGAATGACAGTATAAGCAGATAGAAACATTACAACATTAATGTCACATAACTCCATGCGGCCAGTGATCAGTGAGTGGACTCATAAGGTCTTCACCCAGCTCCACTACAGATGTGTACACAGGGAAATACTAGATTAGAGGAAGCTTTGGATTTTGCTGAGAGGCTGATTAATTTAAGATTTTGGCTGAGAAATCAGGAAGAAGCAAAGGTCCTAACCACTTTACAGAGCACTGCAGAACTACGTCAACAGGGAAAAGAAATGGGTTACTTCCTCCTTTTTCAGAAGAAACAGAAACCGACTATTAATTCAGAAATAGAGCTGGAGAGGTGCAGGTGAGAAGTGAATTCAGCAGCTGGGAAGAGTAAGAGAATCTTTTATCTATGGCCAAATTCAGTTAAAGACTGCTTCCACTAACAGTTTACATGGGTATAAATAATGCCCCCAAAAAGGGACACTGCAAGATGCAGTAATGTTAATTACTATACATTTAATGCTTGTTACTTGCTTACAGATTAATAAAATGTGTGTGTGTGTGCGCGTGTGTGGAGGGGGGTATAAACAAACATCAGGTACCTTAGTTTGAGTGTACTGAGTGAAAATACCCTCCCAACCCCCCCCCCCCAAGTACAAACACTCTAAGGTGCTTTATTGTTGCTCTTTATATATTTAACTGACAGCAACTGTTAAAGATTACACCGAGCTAAAAAAATCATAAATAATGCAGTAGCATTTTAGTTTAAATTCTGAAAGAATGATGTGCGTTATGTCCAGAGTATAAACAATTTAGGAAGTTTAAATGTTAAACTTTAAACTGTCAACTGTTTTCGATGGCTGATCAAATTGTTACTTCAGTTTTGTAGCATGCATTGTAAACATCTGGAAAATATAAGGGGAGGATGTTTATTTATTTATTTATTTGCATTTGTTTACGAGGATGGTCTAAAGGGCCACGGTGAGCCCATTTTCAGTGGAAGCTACTGTATGTACATATTGTATACAATACATACAATAGAACAGATCAACATAAGTACATAACTATGCAAGAGCTGCAGTAGACAGTTGAATGGGCAATGTAAAATTATTCATACATTATTAGATTACAGCATTAAGGATAAAGTGGCTTGTGCAATTGGAATATAACAAGATAAGATATAAAGCTGGGATAATTAAAGTACTCAAGTAAGTATCATAGGTTCTTGCAACAAAGTCCGAATAATTGGTCCTTGTAAAGTCCTTGGCTTAAATATTGGTAAGCAAATATAGTAGATACTACAGTACAGCAGTTAAGTAAGATACTGCAGTTAAGTACGTATACTGAAAGAAAGAGTTATATCAGTCATAGTTAATAAAGGTATAGGGTAGTGTCAGGTTTTGGGAAGTGAAGATTTGGCATATGTGCAATGCCATAGAGAGGAAAGGTGTCTCAGATGTTATTGTTTTTAGGGTGGCTATAGGTAAAAAGATGGGAGTAGGGGAGTATAAGAGACAATAGGGGGAGTGGATTGAGAATTGTTTATGAGAAGGGTGTAGAGGAGGGATAGAATGATAGGAAAAAACATTTTTGAGAGGATGTAATAACAATAACTGGTAGTGAAATATATTTGAGTGGTGCAGAGGGTTTGAGTATTAAAAGAAAATATTCAGGGAAGGAAAAAAAAGGAAAATAATGGGAAAGTTAGATAGTGAACAGCAGGTCGCCAAGTTAGACAGCCATGATACATAGCATGAAAAAGAGAATGGAGGATCATTAGGTTAGGCACCGATTTATGGGGACTGATTATTTTTGTTGTAAAGGAGGCAGGGTAGAAA
The DNA here is from genome assembly GCF_019279795.1 of Protopterus annectens. NCBI lineage: Eukaryota > Metazoa > Chordata > Ceratodontiformes > Protopteridae > Protopterus > Protopterus annectens. Next base: position 91,210,230 of record NC_056733.1, read on the forward strand.
TATTAGAAGAGAGAAGGATTTTGGCATTAGGTATGTTAGGCGCAGGTATTAGGCTATAGTATAAGGAGATATGAGAAAGTTTAGTACTTCAACATTTACTGGTAATCACTTTCATAAACTAAAACAGGGCATTAGTTCATAGGTGCTGTGTGATGGAATGGGGGTGGGAGAGACAAAGAACAGAGCAGAACCAAATGAGAAGTACAAATCGAGTGACAAGGGAGTGTAGTGGAATTTAATGGATGACAGAGCAAGAGTAGAAGTTGTGAAAATGGTAGTAGAGATGGGACTGAAATTAAAGAGAGAAAATTAATAACTGAACAGGGAAAGTCAAGGGCTAGAGATGTGTTAATGGAGGAAAGGAGGGGTATAAAAGGAGGTTTGCTGGAAGGAGGAGGAATACAGTGAAGAAAGTGTGGATCCCTATGCAAATTTATGCAATGTCATAGTTAAGGCAGACAAAGGGTTTTGGATGCAGGCAATTCATTGCCAAGAAATGCAACGCTTGAAGTAAGATTGTTCTGATGTCTATTTCTGCACAGTCAACAAGGGGAAAATGGGTGGGATTAAGCATTTAGTCCAGAAAAATGAGAGAAGAAAGGTAGTGAACAGTGGATGAGATGGGTATTCTAAATCTTTGTGCAAAGATGTTAACACTTTTAACCAGAAGTTAGGTACGGCATCTGGGCCTGGGGTTTTCCAATTAGTGGCTTTTCTTAACTTTTCTTTCATTATCTCACTGTTACTTCATCCCATTTCATATCCTGTACCTTTGAACTTCTTATTCTTTATTTTACTTCTTCTATCCATTTAGCATCTTTGTTATGTTCCACAGGATCTTCATAGATATTTCTCTAAAATTTATCTATTTCTTCTTTTTTGGGTGGTCTTTCAATTCTATTTGCCTTGTTTCCCAATTCTCTATAAAACTTTTTGGGTCATCAATTGCTTATTCTGTGCTTATTCCTTTATATTTATCTGCATATCATCTACGTTTTTCCGCCTGTGCTGAGATTTTTAGTTTATTTGCAATAGTACCCGATGGATCCTGATCTGTTATAATACTGCAAATTGCTTTTATCACTTCTATCTTTCTGAGTATTTTTATTGATCTGTTCCCTCTTCTATACTCTTCTTAACAATGACACTTGTCTTAAATGCTTTATAGGTTTCTCTGCTTGATACTTCCATAATGGTGCTTGATTTCTCCCCTTCCTTTCCCCTCACTAACCTGTGTTCTTGTGGTAAAACTTTATCTGTTATTAATTTAACTGCCTATATCTGGCTTACTTCTGTTATATCACATGGACTCTATGGACAGTCTTAATTATTGTGTTCATTTGTTTTATCAAACTTCTGACTTTTTGGGTTTTATTGACGTTCTGCAGTCTATTTCTTTCACTGATCTTAATATGTCTATCTCTATTAAACCAGGCAACTCTTCTCTTTGCTTATTTTCTTCGAAACTGAGGGCACATTTTTTGTTCTCCATTTCCTGCGGGCATTCTATAGAAAGTTCTATAGCATCTTCCTGTGGAACAGCCTCTTCAATTTAATCCTTTGTCATTCGTTGCTCTGTTATATGGGAACTCACTGGCCTATCACTCCTCAACACTGACTGCGTCAGAGTTGCCCCAGTTTCCTGTTCCTTCCCCTGCTGCCAGATTTCAAGTGAATGTTTAAACGGGTTTCCTGTGTAAGGCTCTAAAATATCTTCGTATGGCAACTGACCTATTGCTTCCCATTCCACAAGTTTCTCCTTAATTTTGATGTCCATTGCTCTATCCTGCTGTGGTGCTTTCTGAGATAGATTTTCTATACTGAATCCTTAATTTTGCAGGTACTCCATAACCTCAGCTTCTATTTCTTTAACTTCTCCATTACTAATCTTTTCCACTTTTCCTCTGTCTTCTAATTTTTTTGTATTGTAAAGTTTTCATTGTCTGCATTCCTTTGCCTGTATTTCTCTTCAAATACCTTTGGTGCTGCTCTCTTGTATTGTTTAGTTTTGCTTTTTCCTTTGCATAAGTATTATATCATATCATATTAAACCTCTTTTTCTTTCCCATGTCCATATTTCTTCTTCAGATGTCTCCTGATCTTCCTGTTTCTCCATACTTTGGGGCCTCATTGCATCATGCTGTGCTGTAACCTGTGTTAGACCTTCTAAGCCAAATCCTTCACTTTGCAGACATTCCATAACTTCAACATTCCTTCTTCCTTTCCACTACCATAATTTCTTCCTTCTCTTTTTCCTATATCCTGATTGTTCCCCTCTTTAATCTCATATATACTGTACACAAAAAAAAAAAAAAAATTTTCTTTCACATTTGTCAATTTGTTACTCACGCTATGTTTTTATCATGTGTGTATTGCAAGTAATTACTTATTTGATTATTAATCTTATCTTGTAATTGCTATTTCCTCTTATATGTGTTTTACGTGTACTAATTCAATTTTGTATACAATCTACTAACTCAATTTTGTATATAATCTTTTCATCTTTGTTTTCATCCTTTTATCTTTCAATCCTTTTATGTTTTTGTTTAAACTTGTAATAACCATTGGAGCTTTTCTCCCCGGGCCTCCACTGAAAATGGACATACATCCAGCTGGACTAGCCTGGTCAACAAATGTAAAATAAATAAAAATAAATAAAAAAAAACTTGTATTTTTTTAACATCTACTTTACTAATCTTCTTTACTACATTCCCTCTGTGATATTTTTTCATTGTGAAATTTTCCATATCTGGATGCCTTCGCCTGTATTTCTCTTCTAATACCTTTGGGCTGCCTTTTTTGTATTGATTAACTTGGCTTTAAACTTTGCATAAATACTGCACCATATCAAATCTCTCTTTCTTTCCCATGTCCATATTTCTTTTTTATAATTTTCAAAAATCTCTAGGTTTTGTTGTTTATATTTTCGCACTTCCTCAGATGCTTCTTTTTCTGCAGATCAAAGTTTCTTGGTGTATATAATGTTTTTCACAAATCTGTTGTATTAGTGAACACACATTTTTATTTGAAGCTTCTGACAGTTTTTCTTGTGGAAGTATTTTTCTTTCCTCTAATCTCTCTCTTAATCTTTTTATTTGTATGCCTTGTGTCTGGAAATTCTCGGCTTTTTGCATACTTGTAACAATACACAATTTCTTTCTTATTCTCAATAGTTCACTCTATCGTCCTTATGGCTCTTCTTTGGCCTATCAGTTTTTCTGATTTTTGTGGACTGCTACTTCCTTCTACAACAGGAGGGCCATCCTTCCCCTGGGCCTGGCCTTGCCCCATTGTAGGAATGTTTCTGTATTTTGAGGATTCTATACTGTCATTTTTTCCAGTCCTGGGGCCAGTGCACCTACCAGGATTGTGCACTTTTTTAACCTGTGTCTTGTGCGCTTAGCAATTTTTTTAATTTTTGACCTACTTCTGTTCATGATATATGCTATATAAATACAGTCTACATATCAGTTCCATCTTGGTGATATTTTGTATGCTTTCTTTATGAATTTTGTGATTAGAGGTAAGGGGGATAAGTATAAAAAAGACTGGCGGGTCAGTTGGTAACTACAGCATCTCTTTGTGTCACCCCGGAGGTGGGACCAGGGCGAAGAACCTGCTGCACTTGTTGAAAGGAGACGTGAGAAGGTTGAAGCATGGCTGGTTCTACAGATGGATAATTCTCTCTGTCACTGAAATTAAGAGCTCACGCATAAGGCATCAGAATGGACCTGCTTAGTCTGTCTGCAAGCACAATGGCTTTCCTCACTATATGTACTGCTATGAGAAAACAGCCAGAAGAAATCACCCACTGCTACACTCTCATTGTGTCACGACATATTGGATAAAATCTGGTTCCAACTTATTTGCTGATGTACCAGACTACAGACATATTGTCTGTTTGGATTGCAATCGTCCCGGGGGAGGGCATGTGGAAAGGCGTGCAACACAAGCAGGACTGCTCTAATTTCCGGGACACTGATATGCATACCTTGGCCTCTTCTGGGGACCACGTAGCTTGGACTGTCCTTCCCACGTAATGACCCCCCCCCCACCCAGGTTGGGAGGCATCCAAAGTCACTGTGACTGTCAACAGCAGAAGAACAAATGAACAGCCTTGAGAAACATTTGTCTAAGCAAATCCACCACTGAGGATACTTTTTGCTAGTTTGTGTGATCCTGACTGGGGCAAATAAGGGCTTCTAAAGAACAGACCACTTTACCGACAGAGTCCATTGCAGAATCCACCTATGAAAGCTGACTAAAGGAACCAGAGTTATTGCTGCTGCCATGGACAGGAAGGCAAGCAAGACTAATTGTGCTGGAGGAGAAGAATGCAAGATCGCTTTCATCACCTGGGATCTGAGTGTTTGTACTCTTGTTGGAGGAAGTGATGTTATATGACTGACCATGTTTAGAAGAGTACCTATGCACTCTAGATTCTGTTTAGGTATGAGCTGCGACTTGCTGTAGCTGACTGTGATGCCTAGACAAAGACATAATTGGAGCAAGTAATCCCTTACTTACAAAAGTAGATGCCTGGTTGGAGCAGTCTGGAGCCAGTCGTCTAGGTATGGAAACACACTGAATCCCAGCAGCTTCAAGTGAGCTGCTACCACTGCCATGCATTTGGTGAACACCCTGGCGGCTGTGGTGAGGCCAAAGGGCAGTGCTTTGAACTGGTAATGACTGGCTCCTAAGTAAAAGAGCATGCAATCTTCTGGAACACCTGTTCATTTTGATGTGATAGCACACATCTTGAATATCTATCAATCATATCCAACTGTCCTTTCAAAGCAGGGGCAAAATGGACTGAACCGTGACCATCTAGAACTTTGAATAGTTCATGTATTGGTTAAGTTTGCTGAGATAAAGAATGGGTCTCAAGCCCCCTCTCTTCTTTAGCAATAAAAAGAATCTTGAGTAGGTTCCGGATCTTATCTGGTTGGAAGACCTTTTGGATGACTCTTTTTCTTGCAGCTTTTCTATTTCCAAGGCTGCTGCCTCTATCTGATTGGACAAGATATCAGGGATTCTTTTCATTTTTGAGGGTAAATTTGTGAAAATGGTATAAAATAACCTCTGGATATGATCTTCTGCACCCAAGAAACTTTCTGAAGGATGTTCAGGCTTCGTTGAGCAGAGACAAGTCCCCCCCCCCGCCTCCAAAGAACAGCAGCCGGGCAACCATTCGGAAGCTCTGGTAGGGTTTGTCTAAGAAGGAATCCTGGAAACCCTGGTTTTGCAAGCCACCTCTGCTGTTGAGGCAGTGTCTTTAGAACAGTACCCCCCCCCCCCGCCTCTGGAGGAACCATCCCCTCTCATGAGTCTTGGAAAGGACCCTGGTAACTGTGAAACCTTATCTTTATGCCTCATTGACAGCTGGAGCTGAAAATCTGAAAAAAGCATCCAAGTTAGATCAGATGTCAGCTCAAAGACCCATCCATTGAGGAATAAATGGAAATAACATCAGATCAATTTTTGCAATACAAGCACCACTGAGAGTAAAGAATATACTTAGGGATTTAATATTATAGATTGGTAGATTTCAAGAAATAACAGCAATTTATCTAAGAGACTGGAATTTCACAATAAGTAGAGATGATAGCAGATGAAGGAACAGCAATTTATCTAGGAGACTGGAATTTCACAATAAGTAGAAATGATGTACATAAAGGCCCTTAGACTTCAAATAAACAGAGAGGAGAAATACTTAAGGGATTATATGAACTCAACAGAGTTAGTAGCTATTTGGAAAGCACAAACACAGGCAAGAAGGGGAGACAAATACTTTTTACTCACTTAGACATAATAGTTGGGCAAGATTAGACCATGGTTATATTTCTAAAGAACATGTATACTTAGTGGAAAGAATTACTATAGAGCCACTCACATTATCATGCCATGCTTTAGTAGATGTATGATTACTGAAATATGTAAAACATGAAAGGCACTGGAGAGTACCTAGTTATATGATGGAAAGAAAGAGCAAGAATGCGCTAAAGCAGAAATTAGGAAGGAAATGGAAAATATTCATAGAAACAAAGACAATTTGTGTGACAAGATTAAGGAGAATATATTGGGTGCAAGATTCAGAAAGGGTGTAGGCAGAAAAAGGCACCAAGGGGATTAATGAGGAAACCTCTTACAGCAGAATTCATATCAATGCAGCAAAGGAAAAGGAAAGGTAGAATGGGGCTAAAAGACAGACAAAGGAATGTCAAACAGCAGCAGCAAGAGTTGGAAGATGAGAAAATATTGGATAGGAAGACAGCAGAAGAAAAACTGTTTGCTAGTGTTAATCCAAAAGACACTAAAGCCTTAGCAGCAAGATTAAGGCAACAGGGGGTAGAGAGAGGAAATTATAACCTTAGAAACGAAGGACAAGAAGGGAAAGAGGAAACACTGGAAGGCATATTAGAAGAACTGCAGAGAAACTATCAAGGTTGATAAATGGAAGAACAAAGAGGGAGAAAGTGAGGAGCAGGTGAGACCGTGCTGGCAGATGTCATTGTGACAGAGGGGTTAGGACAACTGGGGAAGGTCAACTTGATGGCAACAACAAGAGAGGAACTGGAGAGAGCATTTGAAAATATGGCAAAGTAGAAATCATGGAAGTGATGGGATTCCCATTGGTTTCTGGAAATCAAGCAGAGTTAGTAACTGGGAAATGGTCAGTACTCCTCAACAGAATATCACAAGGGGTGAAACAGATGGAACCCTAGAAAGAAGCGATTGTATCAGTAATACATAAAGAGGGGAAGGACCAGTTTATACCCTGCTTCATACAGAACTGTATCCATACAAATCATGACTGCAGGTGTTTCATACAAACACAACAAGATAGGGTAGAAAAAATAAAAAAAAAACTGATTAAACAGGGATTGTGAGCGAGTGCAAAACTGCCAACAACATAATTAAAACTCTGGTGATATTGCAGGATGCAAAAGAGAGGGGAAAGGAATTGGGACTAATTTCATTTGACACAGAAAAAGCATCTAACAGGGCAGACTGGTAGCATATGTATAGTGCGGCTGAAATTTGGGGGTAACCAGAAAGCTGCATAGGAATGTTAAAAGAGTTTTATGAAGGGGTGGATGCTAGCATAAATATTAGATTTAGTATAAAAGAGAAGTTAGACATTAGACAAGGCACTAGACAAGGATGCCCATCTGTCCCCTCTCCTGTTTGTGATTTACACTGAGCTATTAGCCGAGTCAATTAAGTTCTTCGGAATTGACGGAGTATAAATGGAAATATATGGAGAAAAAAATGATTTATGTGCAGATGATATTCTACTGACACTGGCTGATTAAGGGACAGAGAGAAAGAAAGGGGCATTATGGCAGATACTGGAAGAATTTGGAAAGGAATTGGGATACAAAAAGAATGAAGATAGGACAAAGGCAATTTGGGTGAATACAGAGAGAGAGTGGGAAGATAAACAAGGAGAGGAGTTTGGGGTAGAACTAATGAGGTATTTAGGGATATGGACAGGTGGATCAAGTACAGAAAATTAAGAAAAAAGCACCTATCATAAGATTAAACAGCATTTACAAAAATGGGAGTTAATCACATTACATAATGATGAAAGGGTACAGGTTTTACAAATGTGTATCATGTCTCAATTTGAATGTGCAGAGAAAGTGGTTTGGACCTTACTGGAGAACAGTTATTTGAAAAAGGTAAAACAAATAGAGAGTTTGTAAGGGGAAGAGAAAAACCAAGTATTAATTGGGAAAGGCTGACAATGCTGAAAGAGTTGGGAGGTTTGGGAGTGCCTGACTTAAAGAATAGTCTCTAAGCATCAATAGGGCTAAGTTGTTTTTAAGATTAGTAGATGTAAGTTATGATAGAGATTGGAAAAAGATGCTCTGGGAAAGAGACAAAGTGAAGATGGGTAAGAGATGTGCTTACAGTATTACTTGAAGGATCTGGAAGGGGGACTATGGATGGAACGGTTAAAAAGCTCAGATGATTTTTAAAAAATGATGGAGGGAGGAAGATATGGTATTATGGAAAGACAGAGTGCATATAAAAGGGGGATCAGCGAAAGCTGAATGGTGGGGGTTGGCATAATGGCCAAGGTGTTTACCTCACAGGCACAAGTTACAAGGTTTAATTTTCACCTTTGAGGGAAATTAGCTAGGCTTAAAACAGTCCATAACAGAGTTAGTCTAATACTCACCTATGAACTTACAGAACCAGTGTATGGAGATGGAGAGTTAGGAAACAATGCAGGGAGATACTGGCCCCAAAATACTAGCAGCCCAAAGAGAGTGAAGAAATCGGAAGAGATTCAAGAGGACTATCCCCTCAGGGATGCATTAAAATAGGAATATGAATTGTTAGTAAGTAGGTGTAATAAAATCAGGTCAGATGTAAGAGAACGTAAAGGGATACCTAGGTTAATTCAGGAAACAGAAAATAGAAGAGGGGAAGGAAAAGCAACAAGATGAGTATTAAAATAGGGAAGGGGTGGATGTGGGCATAAAAGACAGAGCAACGCACAGAGAATTTAATGGGATAGGATACTGGTCAAAAGATTATTACCATCTCTTAAAATATAAGTAAAGCAAGAAGATTCAAAATGTTTGCATGGAAGTATTTGCATAAATACTTTTACACACCAAATAGATTAGCTAGAATTTTCCCAAGGGTGGAGAGGGGGATTTGAAGAAGAAAAGGGTACAAAGGCTCATGTGTTTTGGGAATGTAGGAGACTGGAGACAAAAAGAGTAACAGGGAGTGTTGAAGAAGCTTGTTTGAAAAAAGACTGGGATGACCCCTAAACTTTGGTTATCAGGATATGGGAATAACTGAGTGGTAGTGGAAAGCTAACGACAACAGGGAAGAACAAAATTAAATGAAAATGGAAGACAGAAGAGGAGCTTAAAGTGAGGGAGGTGCTCAAAATCATGAATGAACTAGAAAGAATGGAGAGCTCAGCACAAGAAGCTGAAAGAAATAATTACAGAAAAAGATGAGGTATGTGGAAGGAAAAAGTAGGGAACAAAGAGAAGGACATTAGAGTGGATAGTGACTAGGGAAAACAGTGAGAAAAGCAAGACTGGATGCACACAAAATAAATAGCTTCAGGTGGAAAAGGATGGTAGTGGGAGAGAGAATGGGTGGGATATGGCTTGTTATAACCAAAGGGAAAAAATGGAAATGGTCAATAGGAAGTTAAAGGGGAGACGAGGCTGGTGTCTAAGCATATCTTCTTGTGATTGAAACAGAAGAAATAAAACATGGAAGTCAAATGTAATTTTTATAAAAAAATGATTGCAGTACTGCAAACTGTAAGCTCGGGTACTGGGTAAAACTTTTAGTTATGTACTTACCATATTTTAGATGTATGGGATCCATCTCGCCTACATTCTGTACTGATTGGTTCGGAGCCGATCCTCGGCTCCGACTCGGCACGCTATACTATAGAACGAAGTCTCTTATTGGCTGAGCCACCTTATATCCCAGGATGCCCCACTACTGCTTCCCCAGATCTTGTTTGTCCGCACACATGCACACACACATAGACTGTTGTTATAAGACTGCCAGGTGTTTCAAGAGAGGAAAAACAGTTGTATTCGGACCGTTCGGTCTCTTCTGGCCTCCAAGGCAGGGGGAAGGAGGGTGGGTTATTAGGAATGTAGGCGAGATGGATCCCATACATCTAAAGTTATGGTAAGTACATAACTAAAAGATGTAATGTGATCCTATCTCGCCTACATTCTGTACTGATGGGACAGAGTCCCTAGCACCTAATTCCTGGGTGGCTCAGTGGAAAATGGTCCGGAGAACCGTGGAACCGAAGGAAGCTTGACCCCTAGATGCCACATCCAATTTGTAATGAGAAATAAAGGTGTGTAGAGAAGACCACGTAGCAGCCGCACAGATGTCATTAATAGAGAGCTTGGAATGAAAGGCTGCCGAAGTGGCCATAGCCCTGGTAGAATGAGCTTTCACAGGAATTGCAAGCTCTTTATTCGAAATGCGATAAATATGACTAATACAGTCTCTGATCCACTTGGCAATGGTGACTTTCGTGACGGCTTTGCCCAATTTATTGTCCGAAAAAGACACAAACAGTTGATCCGATTTTCGTGTTTGGTGTGTCCTATCCAAATAGAAACGTAATTGTCTGTGCACATCTAAGGTGTGAAATGTATACTCAGCTCTGTTTGTATACTTAGGGAAAAAAAACGGTAATTCCAGTGATTGTTGCAAACAAAAATTAGAACAAACCTTTGGTACAAAGGATGGGTTTGGTCTAAGAGAAACTCTATCCTTGTGAAAAAACAGGTATGGTGGATTGACACATAAGGCTTGAAGTTCTGAAACTCGCCTGGCTCATGTGATAGCAACTAGAAGGGCAGTCTTCCAGGAAAGAAATTTCAAGTCACAGGTTGCTGCCGGCTCAAAAGGAGGTATGGTTAGTGCGCCTAACACTATGTTAAGGTCCCACGGTGGTGCAGGATGCGATATAGGGGGCCGAAGAAGCCAAGCTCCTTTAATAAAAGCTTTGCACAACTTATTGCTCATTAAAGGTGGCTCTATGTTCTCATGAAAGTTGGAAATAGCCACCAATTGAACTTTGATGGTAGACACCAAACAACCCTGGTTGAACAGGGAAGTTAAAAACTTCAGAACCTCTGACACAGAAGCTGTCATCGGATCTAATCCTCGGAGTTGGGCCCAAATAGCAAACCTCTTCCATTTACTGCTATACATTTTTTTAGTAGAAGTCTTGTGGGCCGAGGACAAAATATGCATGACTTCAGGGTCGAAAGAATGGCTCCTAACTAAGGTCGGAAGAGGAGTAGCCAAGCTGCTAGCTTCAATGAATGGAGGGACTGATGGAGCTGTCCTGACTGATGCGTCAGCAGGTCCGAAACTTGGCCCAGGAACCAGGGACCGTCCAATGCATACTTGCAAAGAAAGGGGAACCACACTTGACGAGGCCAGTATGGGGCGATTAGAATCATCTTCACAAGCGAATCGCCTTCTGAATCACCTTGGGGAGAAGGGGAACCGGTGGAAAGGCGTATAGCAGACCGGAGGGCCAAGCTTGGACTAGAGCATCCTTGGGGGTCTCCCCCAGAACTGGAATGAGAGAGAAGAACTGCTGGCATTTTGCGTTGAGGGGAGTTGCAAAAAGATCGCAACATGGAACTCCCCATCTCGTGAAAATCTGTGTTACCACTTTGTGATTCAAGGACCATTTGTGAGGGGAGAGAATAGTCCTGCTCAGTCTGTCAGCTATCACATTGGATGTCCCCGGAATGTGTGTTGCCACTAGAAAGCGTTTGGTAACAATCCCCCAATCCCATACCTTCATGGCCTCCCTGCAAAGGGGGTAAGACCTGGTCCCTCCTTGCTTGTTCAAGTACCAGACTACCGACATGTTGTCGGACTGAATGGCAATCGTCCCCTAGGGGAGGTGGTCGTGCAGTGCTTGCAACGTTAGAAGCACCGCTCTAATTTCCAGGATATTGATGTGGAGAAGATTCTCTTCAGAGTGCCACGTGCCTTGGACCGACCTGCCCAGATAATGTCCCCCCCACCCTGTCTGGGAGGCGTCCGTAGTCAACGTGGCCGAGGGGGATGGGGGAACGAAGGGTCGCCCCTGATCTAGGTTGGAGGAGAGAAGCCACCAACGAAGATCCTGTTTGCACGTGTCTGTGATCAATATGTGGTGACTGAGGGGGAGGTCTTGATAAGACCACTGGACTGAGAGGAGCCACTGGAGTATCCTCATATGCAACCTTGCCAAGGGAACGAGAAGAATGGTGGCTGACATGGAACCCAACAGCTGCAGGACCATTCTCGCTGGAGCGCGACGTCTGAGGAGTAACGCCCGAACCTGAGACTGCAATGTTGCTATCCTTTCCGCAGGAAGATAGACTCGCATCTGCCTTGAGTCTATTTCTGCACCAACGAACAGAATACGCTGTGATGGCAGCAATACGGATTTTGTCCAATTGAAGGTGATTCCTAAGGAGCTGCCTAGGGAGATAGTGGCTGCTAGAGTTTTTAAGAGTAGATGCCTTGAGGTGGCAGTTAGGAGCCAGTCGTCTAGGTATGGAAACACCTGGAATCCTAGACTTCTCAGGTGAGCAGTCACCACTGCCAAACATTTGGTGAACACCCTGGGGGCTGTGGTGAGACCAAAGGGCAGTGCACGGAACTGGAAATGACTGTCCCCTAGGCTGAAGCGCAAATGTCTCCTCGACGCCTGATCTACCAGAATGTGATAGTAGGCGTCTTTGAGATCTATGGAGCACATCCAAACACCCTTCTCCAGAAGTGGGAGAATGGTTTGCAAGGTGACCATCCGGAATTTGGACTTTTTTACTGATCGGTTTAACCTGCTGAGATCCAAAATGGGCCTCAAGTCCCCAGTCTTTTTTGGTACCAAAAAGAATCTTGAGTAAGTCCCTGATCCGGCCTGATCTGCGGGGACAGGTTGGATGACTCCTTTTTGAAGCAGCTTTGAAATTTCGATGGCTGCCATATCCCGTTGACTGGGTGGCGGGTCCGGGATTCTTTGGGATGGTGGGGGGGGGTTGAAAGAAGGGAATAGTGTAACCTCCGGCGATGATTCGGAGCACCCATTGGTCCTGAGTGATACTTTCCCAGGCCTTTAGGTGCCTCGAAAAACGACCCCGACTGGCTCGGAGGTGCACAGTCGGGCACACCTGTAGGGATGCTAGAAGGAGGAGGAGCCACAAAAGGACTCGGTCTCCAGTGTTGTGGGGCCTCCGCCTCTGGGACGGCGTCTCCTGAAAAATTTCCCCTTCCTCTGCCTCTAGAAGGGGAATCGCTCTGCTGTGATGAGTAAGGCTTTTGAGACTGGATGCACACAAAATAAATAGCTTCAGGTGGTAGAGAGAATGGGTGGGATATGGCTTGTTATAACCAAAGGGAAAAAATGGAAATGGTCAATAGGAAGTTAAAGGGGAGACAAGGCTGGTGTCTAAGCGTATCTTCTTGTGATTGAAACAGAAGAAATAAAACATGGAAGTCAAATGTAATTTTTATAAAAAAAATGATTGCAGTATTGCAAATTGTAAGCTCGGGTACTGGGTAAAACTATACGTTTAAAAATTATTTTTGTTTGAAAGAATACAGTTAGCCGTCAGAGCTTTGGACTGGATATGCACTATTCATGTGGAATTATTATAATTTTTGTATTGATCATAATATCAAACAGATCACTTACACAACTTCACAGCTGAAGGTGATGTACCCTTCTCAGAAAGAACAAGTACATTCTTCGGCCATGATAGAGGGTGGGACTTCTTCTAATACCACTATCATTCACTCTACAACTGCAGAAGTTAACACTGCACCTCTTAGTTCAAACGTAGATAACCTCCAGCCCATTGACGTTCCGTCACCCTCTGCATTGAACAGCAGCTCTTTAGGAGGTAACTCTGTTAACAACACTCCTCTTCCCAACCAACAAGCCGATAAGATCCACATAACATCTGGGGCCAGACCTAAAGATACAGCAAGCACGTCCACTCATTTTTTACCGTTTCCCGTCAAACAACAAACGGCATGGAGAGGCCGTTCCAACAGCAGGGGGCCCCGCAAGAGGAAGGGCTCAGAAGAAAAATATGGACAGACGAGAAAACAAAGGAACTAAATGATCTAGTCTGTAATTTATCAGACTTTCCATTGTCAGACTCTACTGTCACACTTCTTAACAAAGGGCTAAATTTTATACCCTCTCAACTCAGTTGTTTGAATGAGACCTTGGTAGATCTTAGACTATTCTGTCGAAATGTGGCCTTAAAGTTATTTTTTAAAGATAATTCTGCTATACAAACAGATGCCGTTAGAGAGTTCTTTAAACGTAAAAGTAACTATACGCCACCTATTCCACATGACTTGGAATGTTTTTCCAAACTATGTGAAAAAGACATCTATGATTACTACGCTAAAAACCAGAAAAGATGTAAGTTTTTTAACTTGACAGAACAAGAGCAAAGATCGCTTAACCAACTGAAATGTGACTCCACAATAACTATCAAACCTGCAGATAAGGGCGGGGCGGTAGTTTTACTTAACACCACTGAATATGTCACTACCATGACATCTATGCTTGCAGACACTAATACATACTCTTTAGTACCCAAGACCTTTGTCGACAATACCATAAGGAGAATACAGGCAGATTTATATGACCTGTTACTTTGTGGGCAAATTAGTTGTGAGACTTATGAGTACTTCATGATCGAACATCCTATGATACCGATTATAAAAGGTCTGCCCAAGATACATAAAAATGTTACACCTGTGCCGATGAGACCCATAGTAGCCAGTGAGAGGTGGTGCACATATACAATTTCTTCTTTTTTGGAATGCATGTTGAGACCGATGGTGAATGCAATCCCTAACATACTATCGGACTCTTATCAGTTGATTGAATTCCTGAGGGACTTTAAACTTGATAAAGATGTCTCCAACTACCTGCTGGTAACTATGGACGTAGTCAACTTATTTACAAGCATACCAAATGAGTTAGGTCAGCAAGCTATAAATGATTTATTACTCAGCAGATCCCAATATACTAACAATAGACAGACATTGATTAACTATCTACTTGAGATAGTACTTAATAATAACATTTTTATGTTTAAAGATAAGTTTTATTTACAGAAGTGGGGGGTTGCCATGGGCACCCCCTGCGCCAACAGTTATGCAAACCTAGTAGTTTATGAGTGGGAATGCAATCATCTGTTCAATCACACCCTGTTCAATAATGTCAAACTTTATAAAAGGTTTGTAGACGATGTACTCTTTGTGTGGGAAGGCAGTCATAATGACTGCATTAAATTTGTAAGAGACGTAGAAACCACGAGTCCTTTTCTCAGGTTCACTATTGAAACCTCGAGTTTAGAGATTAATTTTCTAGATCTAACTCTAAAGTTTAATACAGATAGAGGTATCAGTACGTCACTTTACAGGAAACCAACTTGGAAGAATTCCCTTTTAAAATTTGAAAGCATGCATCCTAGGCACACCTTTTCAGGTATCATCACAAGTCAGTTGAATAGAATATCTAAAATTTGCACCAGTGAAACTGATTGTTTGAGAGAAGTTGCCTTGCTAGAACAGCTACTAAGAGACAGAGGTTACAACAATAATTTGATCAGGGAATGTAAACAGAAGGCATTAGGTATACCGTCCAACATGCATATTCCAAAACAAAGTTTTCATCGATCTTTCCATCATAAGAACAGAAAGCAAGACAACTCAGGAAAAACACCTTTTCTGTTGAAATATACGAGTGATGTTTTAAACATCCAGAAATTAATTAAGAAAAATTGGAATATACTGAATATGGATCCATACACCACACAGATAGTTGGTAATTATCCCACTTTTAGTTACAGAAACTGTAATAACCTTAAACAGATTTTATGCACAGACAAACATAACTTTGTTAATAAGGACATGACTCCATCTAAAAGAGGGACATTTCCCTGTGGAAAATGTCACATGTGCCCACATATCTCTAAGGAACAAACTTTTGAACATCCTCATGGTTTGTATGTTTTTCATCCAAACCATTATTACAACTGTGATAGCACAAACCTGGTATACTTAGCCACATGTGAATGCTGTCCAGCGTTCTATGTGGGTCTCACAAAAAGGAGACTCAGGGACAGATTATATAATCACCTTTACGACATTAGGAAGAAGAATGATCAAAATGCACTTGCAAAGCATATTATTGAACACAATTCACATTATTTTACGTTCAAAGTATTGCAAGTAATGAGAGATAATGTTAGAGGAGGAGACAATATTAATAACTTAGCATGCATGGAATTAAAATGGATACTTTTACTGAAAGCACAAGCTGACCCTGGGATAAACCAATATCTATCCATAAAACCTATTTTAAACAATAGACCTCTGTAATAAAACACTCGAGCTCGAGGCCATTTCAGCTAGGGTCAGATAGTGACTTCACTTTGTGAGTTGTATATTGCTATGACTTTTACACACATTTATATGGGGTCTATATTGTTCACTTTATTCACTCATTCAGAGTGTTTATTTCAGATATTTTAGACATTCCTTATCAATAAGAGTCATTTTTTTACTGAGCCTTGATTTGTAATGCTTGGACATATTTTTGACAGTTTATTTGATTTTATGTCGACATTATATATGCTGTTTTTCAAGGTTTCTTAAGTTTTTTAATAGTTTGGGTTATTCCAAGAAAATGTATGAACATGTTTTACCAAATAACATATTAGGAATACGATACACTAAGAAATTTGGCATGAGGTCTTTATGATAGAGACATCATTCCAAAGAGCACTTTACATTTTAATAACTTGCCATATCTAAGGTGCTGTCACTATGGATTTATCCTCCTTTTTAAAAAAATTATATGCGCGCTTTGGATATATTATATTTATAAGCCGTAAAACACTATCTGCAGATGTTTTAGATTGGGACGTTATGTTTATGTCCACGTTGCAGTTAGTTAAATAGACTGCATTATGCAGTCTGGATAGTTAGCTTTGATAACAGTTTTCGTGACTGTTCTCACTGTTGCCAAATGATTCTGCAATATGTTTTACCATGTTTTCTGCATTATCTTTGTATTATATTTTTATGGAATGTCTCATTGATTGTTGCGCCATCTAGAATGGAATCTTGTTAGTTATTATTCGTTATACATGAAGACATTGTAGCTGTTTCCGTTAGGGACAGGAATGAAGTACTGTTACAGTTTAGAAATGTAACTGAAAATGTTATATGTCTCTATACCACTCATCGTGCAGCACTTTAATAATGATTGTTAGTTATGCTGTTTTATGCTCTTTTTTATTTCTTGTGTTTTTATACGCTTTAGTTCTTTCAAATACTAAGAACACTTTGTGTATTACTAGTTTTAAATCTCGCAAGTGCCAGTAGTTAAAGCTTCGGCGAGTGCTTTGATTGATTAATTGTATGAGCTAACAAGCCCGCCAAAATGTTTCTTGTATATATAAATAAGACCTAAATGTATATGTAAGTTGATTATCTGAAGAAGCATAGCTTGGCTATGCGAAAGCGCTCATTTATCACATTAAATATTTTATTTTTTGCTATCAACGGAGGTTTTATTTATCCGTGGTGACTCCTTCTGTTTCCTGATTTTGGTTACCTGTTTTTATTTATCGGAAGGCGTCTTTGAGCACCAGCAACAGTTCTTACCAACAAAGAACAAGTACCACTACTTCAGTATATGAACAAAAGGAACTACCTCTAGTAATAGCACTCAGACACACAGTGATGACAGACTACTATTAAGAATTCATGCAGTTACTTTACAAGATTTCCCTGATGCAGAAGTCTTTAGATTTAGTTCATAACAAATGTACACATTTTCATTGTTTGTTTTTACAGGTGGCAAATACATAATATGTAAAACCATATTTTTTTTAATTTGCAACACAATCATGAAAAAGCTCTGCCCTGAAAATGGTGTTTTCTACCAAATGAAATAATATTACACAAAATAAAGGGAAAACATTACTAGAATTGTGACTTGGCACTCAGAAATTCAATGTACAGCAGTTGTTTTACCTTTGCATCTACAATCAGGACCTCAAGTTTTTAACTGTATATCCACATCTGTAGTCCAAAACATTTTGCTACATAATATTAAACAACTGACGGATATAACCATGTACTGACGGTCTCCACCAATAAGTCTACACAACCAATGGAATGTGCTGGGCTACCAAGATGTGTTATACTCGAGCTTCCATTAGTTAAGAACATACAACTTCTGCTCAGGCTGGCAGAATACATCAGAAAGCAAGAAAGTACAGTTATGTACACTTACCATAAATGTAGGATGTTCGAGTGTATTCACTATTGCAGTCATCACATTTGGGTTATCTGCCCGCAGGTAGCCCGCACCCGGCCTGAATACCAGAGTCTTGGGATTTCTGCCTCGGATGCTATTGCTTCTTCCATGAAATCAGGTCATCAGGGGTATAAAAACATGCAGCCGATGCCATTACATCAGTTTTTCTTGCCCCAGATGTCAGGTGCCCCCAAAATAGGAAGCAATTATATGGTGTGGAAAACCCCCAACAAAAAGCAAATACACATAGTATAAGATATGCCAAACCAAAAAGGATAGTTGAAAACAAAGACAATCAGGAGGCTGGAGGGAGGGTAACCAGGACTGCAACAGTGAATACACTTGAACATCTACATTTATGGTAAGTGTACACAACTGCACTATGTTCTTCATGTTTCACTATCGCAGCCATCACATTTGGGTTGATTCCCAAAGCTAAGGAAGGGTGGAGGTAGATTAAAAAAAGCAATAGGCCTGGCAATCAGGCCCTGAAAGACTGCTGTGGCAAATCCAGCTCTGGATTTAGAAAAGATGGGCAAGTGGTAATGCTTGGTGAAAGTGTGTACAGAGCTCCAGGTTGCAGTTTCCAGGATGTCCCTGGTAGGGACTCCTCTGAGAAATGCAGTAGAGGTAGATGTAGCCCTAGTGTAATGTGTTCTTATCCCCTGTGGGGTAGGTTCTCCATGGTACTTGTAGCAGAAATGGATGCAGTGTGCCATCCATTTAGATATGCTTTGCTTTGAAATGGCCTTTCCCTCTGCCCCTGCAGCAAAGCTGACTAGCAGCTGGTCAGATTTTCTGAGAGGCTTAGTCTTGTCCAAATAGAATCTAAGCTGTCTGTGCACATCTAGGGAATGCAGTATCCTTTCCCCTTTATTTTGAGGATTACAGAAAAAGGTAGGCAAATGAATGGACTGGTTTAAAGCCACACTAGACACCGCCTTGGGCAGAAAAAATGGGTTAGTCCTAAGGGAAACCCTGTCAGCATGGATGATAATGAAGGGTTCCACTGCCATAAGGGCCTGCAGTTCAGACACTTCTTTCTGAAGTGATGGCTAGAAGTAAAGCTGTTTTCTATGAGAGGAATTTCAACTCCGCTGTAGCAGTCGGTTCAAAGGGGGGGGGGGGGTTTCCAAAACAAAGTTAAGGTCCCAGGCTGCAGTGGGAGCTCTCCTGGGGGGTCTTAAATTCTTGGCCCCTTTAAGGAACTGCTTTACCAGAGGATGAGAGAAGAGGGGTGGCTTAGTATTATAATGAGCTGAGTTGGCAGAGGCATGAATTTTAATTGAAGAGAAGGATAGGCCCTTCTGGAGCATTTCTGTTAAGTAATCTAGTATATGAGGTAAGCTGGGCACAGATGTGCCTATCCCTTGAGACTGGCTCCAGGAACAGTATCTTTTCCAGTTTTCTGAATAGGATTTTCTAGTACTAGGCCTCCTTGCCTCAAGAATGACATCACGCACCTGCTTACTGAGGGTTGCTAGAGGTGAGTTCAGGGGATTAGCCAGGCTGCAAGGTTCAGGGTCTGAGGCCGAGGGTGCAGAATTTGGCCCCCCTGCTGGGACAGCAGGGAGGGGGTCTGAGGCAGGTGCCATGGTTGTAGCACTGTCAGCGCAAAAGAGGATACCAGTGCTGGCATGGCCAGTACTGGTGCAATCAGGATTGTCCTTGGCTTGTCCTGTTTGATCTTTAGTAGAACATTCGAGAGGAGAGGCAGAGGGGGAAAGGCATAGACTGAGAGGCTTTCCCAGGAAAAGAACAGGGCATCCACCTTCCAAGCTTGGCTGTGGGGAGTTCTGGTGCAGTATTTATTCAATTGATAGTTCTGAGGAGAAGCAAACAGGTCCACCTCCGGTGTCCCCTATCTGTTCCCCAAAAGCTTGAATATTTTGGGTTCCAGTTTCCATTCATGTGGGTCCATGAGATTTCTGCTTAAGTCGTCTGCCAGTGAATTTAGTTTGCCTGGCAGGAATTGAGCTTGAAGGTGCACTTGGTTGCTCAAGGCTGTGTTCCACAGAGCCATGGCTAGTCTGCAGAGTGGGTAGGAATGTGTTCCCCCCTGCCTGTTTATGTACCACATAACTGTGGTGTTGTCTGTCTTTACCAATAGTTGTCCTGGAAGAATAAGGTCTTTGAAGGCTGTCAGAGCATTCTGTACAGCTAACATTTCTTTTTGATAGATATGCAGGTGCATCTGCTTTGGGTTCCATTTGCCCTGAATGCACTGCCCTGCCATGTGAGCCCCCCCATGCATAGTTTGATGCGTCTGTTGTTAGGGTTTGGGTGGCAGGGGGTAGAGTGAAAGAGAGTCCCTTGTTGTGGTTGCAGGCCTCTGCCCACCAAAGGAACTCTGCCCACCAAAGGAACTCTGCCCTTAGACATGGAATGATAGGAATTATTGTTTCCAGGTCCTGAGAATGTTGACATCACAGACTTTTTAGATACCATTGAAATTTCTTCATATGCAGTCTTGCATACGGAATTAACAGAATGCAAGAGGCCATGAACCCCAGAGCTTGCAGTATTTTCCTTGCAGATAGCTGGGTTTTTGTGGCCAGTAGGTTGAAGTAAGTTGTCAAATAAATTTGTTTCTCTGGAGTAAGGAATGTCATCTGGGAAATTATGTTCAAGCTTGCTACCAGGAATACAATCTGTTGGCAGGGTACTAGGTGTGATTTATTTTCGTTGATGGTGTACCCCCGTGAAGTTAGAAGTCTCTTTACAAATGCCAGGTGCTGAAGTAGCAAGTCCTGACTTTCCACCTGTATCAGGGAATCGTGCAAGTATGGGTAAATCTGAATACTTATCTACCTGCAAAAAGCAATGGCTGGAGCTAGGCACTTTGTGAATACCCTGGGCTCAGTAGATAAGCCAAAGGGAAGTGCAGAAAACTGCCCTGAAGCGAAGGTATTTCCTGCAAGATTCCCTTACAGGGATGTGCAGGTAAGTTACTTTTAAGTCTAGGGTTGCCAGCCAGGCATCCTTGCCTAGCATAGGAAGCAGCTGTTGGAGAGTTAGCATTTTGAATTTTGGAACCACCAGAAAGGTGTTGAGAATAGATACATCCAGGATAGGACGCCAGGAGTTTTCTTTTCTGGGAACCAGGAACAGTCTTGAATAAAAGCCTTGTCCCCTTTGTTTTGCTTGGACAAGTTGAATAGCCTTGATGCTGAGGAGAGAAAGTACTTGGTTTTGGGCTTCCACCCACTGGTTTGGGGGGAGGTCTGGCCATCCACTTAGGGTGGGGAGTGAGTGGAAGTGGAATCTGTATCCTAGGGAAACAATGTTTAAAACCCATTTGTCTTGGGTAATGTATTCCCAGTTTTTTGCATGCAGGGCAAGTTTTCCTCTTAAAGGTGCAAGTACTTGAGCAAGGCTTGGGGGAGTTAAAGATAAGTCATTGTGCAAGTTTACTATAGGGGGTGGCTTACTACTCCCTATTTTGGACGTGGGAGCACCCCACTGCTTAGATCTGTGCATAACCTGAGTGAAGTCTTGGGGGTCTCCTGCCCCTGGGTTTGGACTAAGAAGGCCTGGAAGGGACTGGAAAGGACCAGTTCTTTGAAGGCCAATGCCTGCTGAATATAAGTGGCTGTACTTGTAAGAAATCTTTAACAGTTTGCATAGATTTAGCTTTCTCCTCCATCCTTTTGAGAACTTCTTCTGCTTTATTGCCAAATAGGCGCTCTTGGTTTAAGGGTGCATCCAGTAATTTTGCTTTGACATGATCTGGCAAGTTTTGTTCCTTAAGCCAAGCATGCCTTCTAAGAACAGACCCAGTGACAGAAGCCCTACAAGATGCTTCTAAAGCATCAAAACCACACTGCAAAGTATGTTTACCAACTTGGTCAGCAGAATGCATTAACTCTTGTAAATCTTTGTGTTCTGCACAGTCAGTATTCAACATAATTTTCTGTTTAAATAGCCCCATAATATGTTGCTGATGCTTTAACATATGAAACCGGAAATTTAAAGCCCTAATGACCAAAGTAGCAGAGGTGTACAACTTCTTACCCCATCTGTCTAAAGTCCTAGAATCCCTGTCAGAAGGGCTAGGATTCTTGGCAGTAGTAGCCTTAATGCCTTTTGGTCCTTGGGAAATGGTCTCTGGATCCGCAGTAGGATTCTTGAAAAGGAATTTGTGAGAGTCAGGTACTCTATAGTAAATGTCAGGTTTCCTGGGAGCTGGAGGCAAAGTATCCGGGGTAAGGCTAGATTCCAAGAAAACATCATCTACAATTTCTAGAACAAGAGAGATAGCCAGAGGCCAGTGCTGAGGCAGGTTTAAAAATTTCCTGAATCTCTTTTTGGACTGTGAGTAGTCCTGGCTTTCCCAGCGGAAATGCTCCCTACGGGTATGCAGGGTTTCACCAAAAGAAAAATCTTCTGGAGGGGAAGCAGAGGGAATGGAATCCTCTGCATCAGAATCCTCATACGTAGATAAGGGTATGTCCTGGTTGTCAGAAGGAACAGAGATATCAGATTCCTGATCAGGAGAATCAGAAGGAAAATCAGTTCTAGGTCTCTTTGAGGGGGAAGGCTGGCTTCCCCTAATTAAGGTAATGAGGTCTTCAGCCATTATAATCATTTGTTTGAGGCCTGTGGGCCTGAGAATGCACTTGGGTCGTCGGTTTCCTAGGCGTAGTGCAAACTTTAGGCCTGAGAAATTCAATATTTTTGGCTTGAAACGAAGTTGTCGGTTTAATATGAAAATCGGTAGGCCTGAATACACCCTCAGAAACCGGTGCCTGCACAGCGGCTCCGGACCCATCCAAGGTAGAGACATCCACAGGTTCCATAGTTGAAGAAGCATCTCGCAGAGTACCAGACTCCGAATGGGTCTCTGCGAATCTGTAGAAGCGGGTATCAGGGGCTGCGAAAGCGCCTCACTGAGTACGGGCAGACTGGTGACTAGCTTAACGGTAGCATCGCCGGCAGTTTTGAACCTATGCGGTCTGTCTTGGTCTTTATCCTTACGTTTTTTCAGAAGATCGGTAGTCGGATGGCCTACCGACGCCATTTTGGAGTACGGAGATCGAGAGCGAAAGTGTTTAGCTACAAAAATTGCCTGACGACAGATAGTTTGGGCGTTGAACAAGGCACAAAACCAACAGCGAGGGACATCGTGGTCTGGGCCTAAACAGGTGACGCAGTAAGAATAAAAATCTGTATGAGGTATTTGCTTTCCACAGGCAAGACAATTATTCATTTTTCTGACAATGGTTAGAACAAGAAAAAAGGATCCCTAACGGGGTACTTATTTTTTTAGACGACTGCAAGTCTGAAAATCGAAAATGAAAATTTCAGGAGTCGGCCAACCAGCACTTGTGAACTGCTTCTGCTTCGGGCACTGCACAGCAAGAAAAACTGATGTAATGGCATCGGCTGCATGTTTTATACCCCTGACGTAATGGAAGAAGCGACAGCATCCGAAGCAGAAATCCCAAGACTCTGGTATTCAGGCCGGCTGGGGGCTAACTGCAGGCAGATAACCAAAATGTGATGACTGCAACAGTGAAACACGAAGAACATATGGTCCTTATTGTATTATAATGACATCATAAATAAACATTTTTAATTTACAGCTAAGGAAACATTTGTTACTGCACAGAGGATGAAGTTTATAATCCATTTGCTGACAAACTCATTACGCCGACATGTAAATTAGGACCAAGATGCAGCGAAAGTTTTGGGGGCAGAATGGCATTCTTGAGTGTGCTTTGTACCAAAGTATCTTACTAGAATTTACAGAATATATTATTGCAGACTGCCTTAGGGGAACTGACAAAAGGCCAATTATACACAGCCAGCTAAACCCAGTATTCTAGAGTCCTTTTGCTGTCACAGTCTGGCACCATATCTGATCTCTGTCCACAATAAAATGTCCAGAAGATATACATATATCTATATATCTATACCTAAAATTTATATATGCGCAATTCCGTCATTTGACCGGAAGCAAAATGTACCTAACCAAATAATAGTTCTGTTACTGCATATAGGGTGAGGCATAAAATGTGTTGCCATTTAAATCAGGATAGAGGTGAAGTGAAACCCTATGACATTCTTGAAGCTGCTTCATATCCATTTATCTTATTAGAATTTATTGACTTTTTTTTATTGTGAAGTATACGCTGCGAACTGGCATACTGCTACTTATATACAGCTTGCAAATCCACCATTTCAGAGGGCATGTGCTGTCTTAGTCTGGTATTTTACTTGGTTATCATCTGGGTGGTATTTGACCTCTGCTCAAAAGGCCATGTGAAACTAATGTCCTGAACATATAACAAAATAAGTTCAAACTGCATCAAATGCTGATTTTGTAGCAGATCACCTATTGCTTATGCCTTAAAACTTCATGATAAAACCTGAAAGTGGGATTGAGATGTAGCCCTTCACAGAGACACTACTACGCTTTCAGAGTCTTACCATTTTACATACAACACAAGTTTCATTGCGAGTATTAAGCTTGACTTTACTATGTTACATACATACATACAAATATTTCAAGCATGGGCATTAACGCCCTTCTAGCTTGACAATATACCAAAACACTTGTTCCCATAACAAGCATCCAGGCTGTTCTTAAAAATATCTAAACTAGTACTTGCTTTAATGTAATTTAGTAGTCTGTTCCATGCATCAGCTGCTCTCTCAGAGAGCCAATTAGTACATTTCTCGTTCCTATAGAAGCTTCTACATAGGTTGTCTGATGATTCTCTACTACTATTTGATAACTCCAAACAATCCCAGAGGTAGTTGGCACTAAATTCCCTACATAGCCAAATAAGATCTCCACTTAGATATCTATAAGAGACATTGTACAGATTCAGATATTTTAGTCTTTCATAATAACTTAAATTTTCACATCTATGGATGCCATTGGTATACTTCTGCTGTATTCTTTCCAGTTTAGTCATGCTTGTTTTATTATAAGTTCCCATATTGTTATTCCATATACTCAAGTTTGGGTCTAATGTAACTAACAATGACTTCATCATTTCTGATTTCCTTGACTTTATAAATCTGTTTATACAATCTATAGCTCTATAACCATCATTAACCAATTGGTTGACATTATTAGAAAAACTCATAGCTGGATCTACCCATATAGCCAGGTCCTTAAAAGAGTCTACAGTTTCAATCACTGTGTGCTATATTAAATAATCACCTTTCAATATACATCTCCCAGATCTCATATGCTTAGTTTTTTATATATTTTTGATATATATGTAACCATATTATTCTCCTGTGCTGAAATGGTCAATTTAGTCAAATTCTTTTGCAGACATACCTTATCTGTAAAACATATAATCAGTTTACCTTATTTCAGGTCATCTGCATACAGACTGTAAAAACACGTCAGATGAAAAGGCTAGATCTGAAAGATACAATCTAAACAAGTATAGACCAAGAAGACAGCCCTGTAGGACACCCTGACTGTAACCAAGAATTTCACCTGTCCAGTTGCTTTATGATACTTGGGCGGCCATGGTGGTGCAGCGGTTAGCGTTGCCACCTCACAGCAAGAGGTTCTCCGGTTCAATTCTCGGCTGGGTGCCTTCTGTGCGGAGTTTGCATGTCCTCCCTGTGGTCGCATGGGTTTCCTCCCACATCCCAAAAGACATGCTGTAGGTGGATTGGACACACTAAATTTGCCCTAGGTGTGAGTGTGCACGTGTGTGTGCCTTCTGTGGAAGGTTGGGTGCCGGGCTGGTAACTCGACACTGTAAAACTCCACTGCCAATCATGAGCGGACAAGTGATCCACTGTGGAGACCCCTAACCGGAAAAAAGCCGAAAGAAGAAGAAGAAGTTGCTTTATGATACTTGCCATGTCCTATTTGTAAGCCATAAAGCTATCCGTCTTATCAACAGTACAGCAATACCTAGTTGTTCTAATTTACTGATCAGTATTTTGTGTATGACCCTGTCAAATGCTGAACTTAAATATTTGTAAGGGGCACCCCGTCAGAGTTCATTCAATTCATTTGTGAGTTGAATAATAATAATCATGGATTAAAATTCTCTTTGGAACAGAAGAGGTCATCCATTCAATTTCTGGATGTAGAATTCTATGTGGACTGTTTGTATAGAATTCAGTATAGGCCTTACACGAAACCTACTGCATTTAATTTTTTTGCACACTGATAGCATGCATCCCCTCCACCTTATGGATTCCCTTCCCTATGGGGAATTTAAACATATTTTTCGTAATACTTCTGAAGTGAAACTCAAAGATAGATACCTGCAGGAGGTGAAATGTTGGTTAAAAGAAGGGATATTTTAAATCATGTCATGGAAAATATATATGGTAACATAAGGGATCAAAGGCAGGATTTTGTTGAGAATGTAAGATGTGGAAACACAGTAAGGAAGAGAGTGGTCAAACAGATAATTTGAAGAAAATCTATTACGTGACTAAATATTCCCCTCTTCTCTGAGGCTGTGAAAAAATTCATTTTGGAATTTTGGCATTTAATTTACATGGATGAGAATGTGGGGCATTTTTAACAAAACACTTCACTTTTTCCTACAGTAGGTATTTAAATTTGAAGAAGTTATTGAATGTAACAACTTTCATTTCATGTGTACCACAGGAATCATTTGGATCATTTGCATGTGGGCATTGTAAAATTTGTAGCAAGATTAGGAACATATCTGTAACTTTTATTAATGGTCAAATATTCATTTCCAGGGGAAGATTCCACTGCATTGGTGCGATATGCTTTATATTGTACGATGTGGACGTGACAACACTAGGCAGTATGCGGGACAGACAAAGACAGTTGTAAGAATTTGAATACCTAAACATTTAGGGGACATATGAAATAGGAACAGGAAGAGTCCTATAGGTGAACACTAATTCTGTGCATTTTGGTTTGGATAATTCTTTTTTTTAACATTTTGGCAAAACCTGTTTTGCCCAGAGGTGGGGATTTTATGAAAAAGCTGAATGAGCTGGAAAGCAAAATGATTCTAAATTATAGAACACTTCATTCCAAGGGTCTAAATCTTGAAGTTAATTTAAATTAGTTGTTATGATATAATGTATGCGTCCATTAATTTAAGGTAAAGCACTCTCAGATGGCAATTTTGTGCTTCATATTTAATATGCATACCAAAAATTTAAAGTTTTTTATTTGAAGCTTGTTATTCATGCTGCAATGTGACATTTTATTGAGGTCATTTTGTACTGGATGCACGGTTTTAAGGCATAGTGCACTTTAAGATGTGTTAGGTTTGCTTAATTAATAAGGGAGTATAAACTGTAAGCTTTTGATGATGTAGTGTATCCACTGAAAGCGAATGGCCAAGGTACCAAACGCTTAATATGTGAAACAAAGCTCTGAACCACTATCTCTTGGTCTGTGGTTTTTGTTTTTTCTTGAGTGCATTGTGCTTATGATATTTCGAACACATGTAGACACTAATCTGGCCTTTGACCAACATGAGGCAAAGGGAGTAAGAAAATCATTCTCCATTGCTAAACTTATAAGTAAGCACATGGCACCCTGGTCCAAGGAAGTCATAGTACCACTTTATTTGGCCCTCATCAGACCCATCATGGAGTATAATACCTCCTTCAGCCAGATATATGCAACACTTGGAATGCTCACAAAGGTTCCTTATCAGAAGATTCTAAGGTATAAACACATTGTCCTATATGGACAGCCTTACAGCGATATCTCTCTATTCTCTGTCTCCTACAAGTTACGGAGAGGGGATCTATGCTTAGCATAAAAGGCATCCTAGGATAAAGCTCTGATGGTCTTTTGGCACATCCACAAAATGAACAGTGTAAGAACCGCTAGACTGAAGGATTTAAATTTTGCTTGTGACATAAATAGGACATGTTGGTGGAACAACTAAGTGTCTCAGAGGATCCAGTGCTCTGGAACAAGCATCCCATCCATATGAAGCAGAGTCCATACCTAACCCTGTTTAAGCATAACCTTGACCAATGGATGGGAAATCATAAATTCACTCCAGGTTTGGCTCACATGTCTCTGATAATAGAGACAGACAGTTACTATACCCAAACTAATGCATATCATCTTTAGAAACTTCCTAACTAATACTCCCCTCCTAATAAATGCCCATGGTACATAGGGACACAACTGGGTCGGTTCAGGATTGCCTCACGTCCCTATTTGAGCAGGACTGTCCCGAGTCCCGCACTGCCTTTTGAAAATTCTGGCAAAACAGGCTCTGCTTTGTGATTTTTAATTAGCTTGTATAGCGTGAAAGACCTTTTTTTTTTTTTGTCCCTACCTGGCCCTTCAGAAATGTGGCAACCCTGGCTGGGTTGCACAGCTAGGCTGATAAAAGCCCTGGTGGTCACTAGCCTAGTATAAACCTATGAACCTACAAAGTGCTAGTTGAGGTAAAATAGTACTACTATATGCACAAGTGCGTGCACGCACACGCACACGCACACACACACACACACACACACCAATGTATACACATTAACAATTTAGCATTACACCTAACACAGAAAGAAGGGGATGGCAGGACAGTGAGGCTACTGCAACTGTGAGCTATAAGAACAGCTAATGTTATGGTAAGTTTACTTGCACATATTTACTGTGTTCAACATTAGATCACTGTTGCAGTAGCCTAAACTGTAAGAACAGAGTACCTGAGTTTAGAATTACAGGAAGGCGTAAAGAATTTGAGAATCCAGGAGGCCCTAGA
Organism: Protopterus annectens; assembly: GCF_019279795.1. Taxonomy (NCBI): domain Eukaryota; kingdom Metazoa; phylum Chordata; order Ceratodontiformes; family Protopteridae; genus Protopterus; species Protopterus annectens. The sequence continues at coordinate 91,238,817 of NC_056733.1, forward strand.
GAATGGCCCTAGTAAAAGCTGCTTTGGGCCTGGAAAAGGAATCCAATTTATAATATTGTGTAAACATATGCATGCATGGCTAAAATGCAGCATCTAGAATACATCTAGAGTCCACCTTTTTCCAAAAAAAAAAAAAAACAGAAGAAGCCAAAGCCCTGGTATGGTGATCCCTGACCCTGCCTGAAGTGATTTGTTATGGCAAGAAGAGCAGAAAGAAATAGCATGATCAGCCATCTAGAAACAGTCTGCTTTGACGGTGGTTCTTCTTTTTTCTTACCTTCATAGGAAACAATAGCTGATCGACCTTCCTGAAGGATTTTATTCTGTACCAGTAGTATCTGAGCTGCCTGTGGACATCCAAAGTATGTAAGATTCTTTCTCTCGTTTTTAGGTTCTAGAGAAAATGCTGGGAGATTAATAGATGACTTAGTGTAAACTCTAAAAACACTTTAGGCATAAAGGAATAATTTGTTCTCAAAGACACTTGGTTTTGTGAAAAAATATAGGGTTGACTTGCCATAAGACTTTGTAACTCAGACACTCTTCTTGCAGAAGACAGAGCAGTAAGAATTTCAAATCAGCCAGATGAGCTAGCTCAAATGGAAGTGTCAGTTTTTCAAGCACAAAGATATCACAAGAAGGAGCCACCTGTTTACCAAATGGGCAAAAAATGGAAACCCATTAGAAAATCTGTTTGAGGTATGTCAGAAAGGGGGAATCTAAGGGCAGATAAGCAGAAATGGCCAAAAGATGAATATGGACAGATCAGCAAGAAAGGCCAAAGGATAGTAACTCACACAAATATACTAGAACCAGAGGCATCTGAGCCTTTAAAATGTCCTGTTTCTTAGTCTGGCATCAACTAGAAAATCTTTTAGTTATTCACATTACTTTCTAGTAGCAGTTTTTTAACCAAAACCTGCTGCACGTCCTCAGAAAAAAGGGCTTGCACAGTTTAAAAACTCTGTAATCCAGGCAGTCAGTTAAAATAATTTTTAGGTTGGGGAGTGTCAAACAACCCCTGTTTCATGTGAATAAAGCCACCCTGAGGGGAAGCCTGTGTTAAATGCACTAAGCCATTTTCCAAAAAGGGAGAAAGTACAGTAGTATGTAAGCTTACTACAACTGTAATGTTCAAATGATCACTGCTGCAGTAGCCTTAACTATATGGCTTGTATCCTGAAAAGGATACAACAGCCAGTCAGCATCCAAAGCTTCAAGGGCATCTTCCACATGCCCAAACTACCAAAACTATTTTTTAGCTTGAGCTAAGCTGAATAAAAGTGGTTTAATTGGAGAGCCGTGCTAACAGATAGAGGGAGGCTAAAACCATGATAATATCAATTCTAGGAACACAAAAATATAGATCCTCACCCTTACAAAAAATATACAAAGACAAGGGGACTGGAGGGAAGAAGTGGCTACTGCAGCAGTGATCATTCATACGTCTACTGTTATGATAAGTTTACTTACACAACTATACTCGGTTCAAATTTATGATCAATGTTGCAGTAGCCTTAGCTATACAGGTAGATTATCATAACTTAAGACTGACTAGGAAAATGAAAGATGAGGGTCCAAGAGCTCCTGGAAAATTGTCCTAGCAAAGTCTGTCCTATACTTGGATAAGAAATCTAGTTTATAGTGCTTTGTAAAGGTATGGACAGAGGACCAATCACTGCTTCTAGAATACTTCTAGAATCCAACTCCATCCAAAAAATAAAAAACACAGATGAAGCCAAGACCCTTGTGGAGTGAGTGACCCTGGCTGGAATTGCCTTGTTGTGGTGGGTATGAGAAAAGGTAATAGCACGACACAACCATTTGGAAATAGTATGCCTTGAAAAAACCTGTCCAATTTTCTTACCTTCACAAGAAATGAACAACTGATCAGAGTTACCAAAATATTTTATTCTGTCAAGATGGTAAAGGCATTGTCTGTGTACATCCAAGGTATGCAGAATCCTTTCCCCTCATTCTTAAGGTCTGGAAAGAAGACTGAGCCAAGCTATCAGTTTTCTTAAGTAAACTCAAGATATAACTTTAGGAATAAAAGAAGGATTCATTCTCAAGGGAACCTTATCGATGTGGTAAATGGGATAAGGTTGACTCACCATAAGAGCTTGCAGCTCAGATACTCTTCTTGCAAAGGACAGAGCAATCAGGAACACTGTCTTCCCTGTTAGGAACCTCAAGCCAGCCTGATGGTCTGGTTCAAATGGAGCAAGAGTTAGTTTCACCAACATAAAATTAAGATTTCAAGGAAAAGTAACCTGTTTTCTAAAAGGCTTGGTGTGAAGTACTTCTTTCAACAATGTTTTCAAAGGACAATTTCAAGGAACAGTAACCTGTTTTCTAGAAGGCTTGGTATGAAGTACCTCTTTTCAACAATGTTTTCAAAGGACATTGTATTGAAAGCATTGGATCCATAGGCAAACATGCTGAAAAGGCCAAAAAAAATTAACCTTGAAGGAGGAATAAGACAACCCAGAGGATAGTAACTCGCACAAATAATATGGAACGAGAGAAACAGTAGCCCTAAAAGGGTGCTGAGCTGGCTCCTGTTCTGGCACCATCTAAATTTTTTCAATTTACTAAGATATAATTTTCTAGCAGCAGGGTTTCTTGCGGTTTTTAATACCTGCTGTACACCCTCAGAAATTACATGTGTAAAAGATATTAAGAGGCTATCATCCAGGCAGTTAGTTAAAATTGTTTTGTGTCAGGATGTGTTAAACACATCTTTTCCTTAGTGAAAGGACCAGTCTGTAGGGAAGTTAGTGGTAACTGCCTCTGGCCATTTTTAAAAGAACAGAGAACCCACAGTTGCTTGGGCCAGAAAAAGAGTCACCAAAATGATCTTCAAAAGAGTCCTTCTGAATCTTCAGAATGACCCTAGCTATTAGTAGAAAGGGTGGAGGAGCATACAGTGGCATTCATATCCATGGAAAAGAAAAACAATTTGTCTTCCTAACCTTCTTGCATGGAGTCTTGTAGCAGAATTTGGAAAAATGACTGCTGTGAGAGGAGGCAAAGAGAACAATAGAATGGAAGAGAAGGCAGTTGCATCTTAGCCACCAGGTATGACTAAACAGAAAAGGACCAAACTAGGACAACACAGACAATTTACTGGAAGAAGACTTAAGTCATTAGTAACAAACAGATAGAGAATCTCAACCCTTTTTTTGCCTGAGAGAGGATGTAAAGTGATACTTCAGTTGTTCCTGTATGTGAATCCCTAGTTACTGCTGTGAAGTACCTCAATCTTGACGGGAACAAGGCAGACATGGACAAAGATGCTGCTGGGCAGCATCTTCTTCAGTTGTTCATATAGGAGGTATTCCTGTCACCAATACGATATGGGAGAAATACAGCATTCACAATTTCAACATTGTTTTCTTTTGGCCTCAGAACTCTGCACCTCTTCTGGTGCTTTTTTCAAGGGTTTGAATACTAATTATATTCTTGAGCAGCTACATGGACTTCTGTGCATACATTTACCAAGCACTACAAGTTGGATGTGATTTCTAGGGCCAGAGCTTATTTGCCAGGGCCATTCTCCATGGCTTTTTAGAGAGCACTGCTGGCCCTTCCTCCTCCCAGTCTTCTTCCTGAACTTTTATATTCTCCTTATTGTAAAGATACTGCAACAGTGATGTGGAAGGGCATAGTACAGTTGTGTAAGATCTTACCATAACAGTAGATGTTCTTCTCTTCACTGTTGCAGTATTCGCTCCCGCCTTCCTCCTCCTGATCCTTTTCTCTTCTGGATGTGCTTGTTACCTGATAATATCCTTAGGCTGTCATTCCTACTTAGTGTTTTCAGTTCTGAGGATGGTACATCCGCATGTCACCTTTATGCCCTACTCTGTGCATGGGGAGCATACGTGTGACATACAACACACACATTACGACCTAAATACTTTGGTATACTGGCCAAACGTCAGGCTGCCCTAGGCAGGGAATCCCTATTGTAATGGATACTGCAACAGTGACACGGAAGGGCATCCACTGTTGCTTGGGCAAGAAGGTAATCACCACAATGATCTTGGGGGATTCCTTCTGAATCTTCGGAAGTACCATGGATATCAGTGGAAAAGGTAGGTAAGGTAGAAAAGCATAAAGGAATACTCCTGTCCAAGGACAGGAAAAGGCATCTGTCTTCCAGGCCTTCTTGCATGGAGTCCTAGAGCTGAATCTTGTCAGCTGATTGTTCAGAGAGGAGGCAAACAGGTCTAGTTGAAGAACTCCCACAGATGGATCAAATCTTGCAAGAATACCAGGTTCAAGTTTCCTTTCGTGAGGGTCTATACTCTTGCCCTGCTCAGTTTGTCTGTCACACAATTTTGCTTTGATGAAATGTAGGATGGCTGTTGAGTAAGACTGTGCTGTGAAGCCATATCCCAAGCTAACATGCTTAGTCTGTAAAGGGGTATACGACCTGGTTCCCCCTTGATTGTGGATGTATAACATTACTGTCTGTAACAACTTGAAAAGGTCCAAGGGCAAAACATGATTCACAGTGATCAAGAAAAGCATTTCTTTTACATTTATGTGCTTACATTTGTCCTTGGTGTCTAACATTTCTTGCACTTTTAACCCTCCTGAAACTGCTTCCCAACCAAGGACCAAGGCATCTGTGGTGACGGACTGCTTTGGAGCAGGAAGGAAGAACAGCAGACCTAGGTTTAGAGACATTTGCTGTCTCCTTCAAGTGATTTCTCTGAAAAACAGCAGCAATGACATCTGAAAAGACAAAGGACATTGGTGCTGGAACCAAAGAGACTTCACATATCATTTTATCTTTCTCATGTGGAGTCTTGCCAGAGGTACCATGAGAATTATAGATGCCATGAAATCCAAATTCCGGAGGTATTCCATCACAGTGAAAAGTCAGAGTGGAAAACCTTAGAAATAAATCTACATAGGGATCTATTTTTTTTTTCTTGTGGAGGAAAAGCTCTTTAAACTGAAGTGTCAAACTGACACCCCAGGAACACAATCCTGAGTGAACTAGTCAAAAAAAAAAAAAAAAAAAAGACTTTTTGAGTATTCTCTTGGAATACCAGCTTGTATAAGACATCACTCACCCAAGTGAGAGATTCTGGACACCTTGAAAAAAACACTGCAAAGATAAGCAAGACTGTCTAAATATGGAAAAATGTGGATGCCTCATAACCTGCTTTGGACTACAACTGGAGCTAAAGACTTTATGAACACTCCTGGTGCAGTGGATAGTCCAAAGGGTAAGGCAGAGAACTAATAATGTGATCCAGACATACACAAAACCTTAAGAAATGCCTGAGGTCTGGATGAATAGGGAAGTGACAAGCGTGTTTTAAAACTATTTATATCACTCCCTGAGGCAGCATGTGTTAAAAGACAGGAAAATAGAGGAGTTGGGTCTGGTGGTTGAGGAATTACTTCCTGGAAGAATAGATTGCCTTCCACTGTCAACTATAACCTTGATGAATGATCTTCAGAATACATCTGTCTGAAACCACTTGTCAAAGAGAAAAGCGGAGACTCAGAATTTCTGGAAGTGAAAAGGGACTGCTAGGGTAGGAGGAGAGAACAAGGTCCCTTAAGTAGACCTACTGACTTTTTGAACGGTCCTTAGTTTTGGGTGGTTCCTGAATTCTTTTCAGAAGCTCCCTGCCATTTCTTACTTTCTTTATTGTTCGTTTACCTGCATTACGGTGAGACATGTTTTATTTTTTGCTGAAACTGGATAAAAGATTAGAGAATCCATTACAAAATTTGGAAAAGGCGGGCTGAAAACTCTTAGAGATACCCTATATAAGCTTATCCCTTTCACCACACATTTTGATAACCTCTGCAGCACAGGAGCCAAAAACTAAATCTCTATCCAACTGAGAATTTAAAACCTCATTTTTCACACAATATGGGAGGTTTTGAAAACTCAGCCACGCAAACCTCCTCAAAACAGTACCAGTGATCAAAGTCCTGAAAGAAGTTTCGACTGAGTCATGCACACACTGTAAACAATGAGTTGTGGTCTGTGAAATGGAAGAAACTAAATTATTTAAAGTAGTTTTTTTTCTCACAAGGAAAAACTCCAGACAAAACATTCCTGCTTCACAATTCAGAAAATCAAACTTGCAGAAGCATATTGCTTTTTGTCCCATATTCATCAATAATCTTCCCATCCTTGTCAAACAGTAGGAATGGAATTAATCAAATGTTTAGCAGTAGTATAGGATTAACTAAAGCTATAGCTTCTGGGGCAGGTTAGGGATGAGTGTATAAAAACTACAAGACTGAGAAACTTTATACATTCTATCTGCCTTTTTTAGGGGCAGCAAGTCATCAGGCAAACTGCAGACAGTGACACACATCCTCCAGAGCTGATACAACTGGAGGAATGGGTGGATGTTCTAGAAATGCCTTCTGTAACAGCTCATAGCATTTTCTGAGGCACTGATAAACCTGAAAACACTGTCACATTCTGAAATAGTCTCAGAGAATGATAAACCCCACTAGAAGAATCAGAAACTGAGCTCTCCTCTGAGTCTGAATCTGACGAATGTAGAGAGAACCCTGCATCTGTCCCTTCATCTTCCTGTTCAGATTCAAAATCTTAAATCTCTTGTGAAAAAGAAGTCTTTCTCAACCTTGTAACAGAAACCACTTTTAAGAAGGATCAATAGCCTGAATTAAACCATAAGCTAGATCCAGTAAGCCACCCCTTCTAAGAAATTTGAGGAGGAGGAGGAGTAGATGCATTTTTAGTTTTCTGTATCTTTTTGACAGGAAATATTTGGGACCAACAGTGTTATTAATGTCAGCAGCAGCTTCCCCCAGGAGGTGCACAACATTCTGAGCAAAGAAGGGAAGTTCTCCCTTTTCTTTCTCACAGGATCTCTCTTATTTAGCATTTACTTTTCTGAAGTAAAAGCCAATACTAAAAGACTCTGACTGACCAAATCTGCAGACAACTGCAAGCTAGGAGCAGTCACTGAATCTCAAAAGTACTTAGTTGTCATGCAGGAACGTTTGTCCCAAATAAATACTGGTAACAAAATCATGGACTGAAACCAAATGCCCAAATATGCATTATATCCTTTGGGAAGTAATTTACCAAAGGGAACAAAAGCATTGAAACTACTAGTTCGGGATTTGGGGGACTTATGTGGACAGTCACCTAACTTCTGACCAACATGGGTCCATTGTCGTACGAAAATCCTCCTATATTGCACAGCTTATAAGCAAAGGGATTATATCTAGATCTATGCATGTTCTTGTCCCTCTTTACTCAACCCTTATTAGGCCAATCATGTAATATAATGCCCCATTTTGCAAGTGTCCATCCAGACACATTCAACAACTGGAATGCCCACAGAGATACCTTAGTAAAAGGATACAAGGCCTAAACAACATGTCCTACATGGATCGACTCAAAGACCTGTCACTATACTCTGTATCCTACAGACTGCTAAAGGTGACCTGTGTCTAGTATACAAGGCATTCTCCAACCCATTACTAATAAATTTACTGTACATCAGCAACTCAAATGGCATCAAACATACTCTGTGTCTAGGGATCTAAACCTCTTTTGCAACATCAACAATGGTTTGGAGGAGCAGGTATATTTTGCAGAGGATACCGCTGCTCTGGAGCACACACCCCATCTACATAAAACAAAATTCATCCCTGTCCACATTCAAGAGCAAATTAGATCTATGAATGGGAAACAGAAAATTTACCCTAGAACTTCCCCCTGTACTAGTAATGGGCAGAGGCAACCCCCTAAATGCTACAGCCCATGCACTGGTCACCTCAATTTATCTATGGTATGATCCCAGTTACTATCACTAGGGGTAATTTATGATTATCAACTATGGGACAGGTAAGGGCAATCTACAACCAAATAGGACTGGTTATTTCAAGCACAAAATGGGAAAGTGGCTGGGCTTAAAATGACCCATAAGGGCAGCTAGCCTAGTACTTACCTATGAGCCTACGACTGACAAAAATGGCTCTCCCTTGCTCACTGAGGGGACCCCAACAGCTGGACAGTATGTGTGGTTAACCCCAGTCCACAGTGGCTGTAGATGCCATATTAGAGGGATCCAGGGAAATAAACGCATGACCTGAGGAACAAGCTATAGCCACAGCAGTCACCCATCTGTGGCTGAGGCAAACTGCTAGTCTGCTGTGATGGCAAAGGTTGCCTGCTTTACTTTTTCTTTTTGTGGTTGGTGGGACTACTAGTTTTTCCCACAGTTATGACAAAAATGGTGCCTCCTTCACAGAGAAAACAAGCAGCAAGAGCTGGTTGTTGTGTCTTTCGTCTTTTCCCGGTTAGGGGTCGCCACAGCGGAACTCCGGTCCGCTAATGATTGGCAGTAGAATTTTACGTGCCGAGTTGCCGGCCCTGACGCACAACCTTCAACGATGGTACGCCCATTCACGCATGTCTCCACACAGAAGACACTCTAGCTGAGACTCGAACAGGACAACATCTTATTGTGAGGCGGCAACGCTACCGCAGTAAGCAGCAAGAGCTGGTAAAAATTTAAAATCTTTAAAAGTCACTTTTTTTCACACAAAACAATGTAAGCCACCAAAGGTAAAAAATAAACACAATTTCTACACAGAAAAATGAGTTTCAATTACTTTAAACAACTTTTATATTGACAGGAATAAGTGTGTTCCCATTTAAAAAGTACAAATTAAGAGAGAGTCTGTTAAAACACAAACTACTAGCTTAAAAATAACCTTCCTAAATACAATAAAGCAAACCATTTTTAAATGTGTAAGGTTTTCCCCAAAGGGAATTCATCTCTCCATCAAAGGAACAGCACAAACTGACTGTTGATCCTCAAAAGCCTGCAGATGACAGCAGTCTTCAACAGCAGGATATCTTTGAGGCGTTTGGCACTCAAAGCTGTTTTTTTAAGTCAGCTCACCTTGAGCTGACTAATGGTTTGGGTGTGTGGAAGGTGCCCTGAAGCTCTGGAAGCTGACTAGCTGTTATAGCCTTGGCAGGATATAACCCACATAGCTAAGGCTATTGGAGCATTCAACATGATGAACACTGTAGGCTTAATATTGAAAAAAAATCTTCAAATAGAGTGGACTTCTTTAACTGAGCCAGAGTTTGTTCACCTTCCAAGTGGAAAACTTTGAGAACTGTTTTGTTTTTGAATATTATGGAGTATAATTTTATCAATGTCTATGGAATTAACTATAAAGTACTGAGCAGTGACTCATCATTGCATTTTTACAAAAAAAAAACTGCTTTTATTTTAATGATAATCTGATGTTAAAGTTACTTATGCTTACAGTTCTAAAAACATTCAACAGTACATGTATCATCAGGTCATAATCTGCCCCCCCCCCCCCAAAGAATTAATACCAACATGTAAACAGGCTTTCATTGCAAAGGTCTGCTGTATACAACTACTGTTGCCACTAAACAAAGATCTATCATGCATTAAAATTACTTAAGGCAAAAACAATAAGATATAAGTCTTGTATTGTTAATTATACTTCTGCCCACATTTGTTCTTTTTGGAGTGTCTATTCAATTGTATGTACCAGACTGACTAGGTGAAAAAGGTATGACCTCTACAAGTAGGGAGTGTACTAAATAAACCAGTTAATTGACTGACTGAATGAATCAAAACAATTGGGAAAGGCTGTTATGATTAATGCAAGCTGACATTTTTTAAATTAGTGTGTAAACACTTACATTGCTACCATGTGATTGATATGGCTTTCTGCCCACAAGGTAGAAAACTGTTGAACAGCAAAACCAGGAAATCTCACATTAGCATCAGTCTGGCAAAAAATCAAAAACATGAGAAAGCAAGAGTACAGGTGCAAATTCTACAATTGCATAACATGTGAGACACACTGATGTCCTTCTCACCAGGCTAGGAAGGGAGAAAGTCACAGTCAGTTGGTTATCAGGGGCCAGAATCTACCACATTAAGCACGCACACAGGTCAATGCACCACAAGTACCAGTATGACTCAGTCATAGTCCATGTGGATGTAAATGATCTGAGACATACCTCCCTAGACTATACGAAGAGAGATATCAAGGAACTCTGGGAATATGCGCCTCAGGCTGGTATGAGCCTAGCATTGAGGAGCATTTTAAACCTCTCCAAGGGTGATGCCACAATACGAACAAAAGATGACTGACTTTAATAACTGGCTTAGTTTCTGGTGTCATTCTTAGGGTGTGCAATATTTGTCAGCATGGAAGGAGATGGTCAACAGACCATGTTGCTTTGCCAGGGATGGTCTGCACCTCCCCCTTCTATGATTTTGAATATTAGCTAAAACATTATCCTCCCCCATAGTGCCTTTTTCAGGCAATGCCAAAATGAAAGTACTTCCACCACAGCATATCAAAATCAAAGCAATCTAAAGGTGTTACTGCTCAATGCTAGGAGTCAATTCCACTCCACTCCCTAGAAGTTCTCTTCACCCTAGAGAATGCTGATGTCTGTGCAGTCAATGAGACATGGTTTAAAGCCACTAAGTGCACACCGACGGTGCAAGGTAATAATGCTTACCACACATTTAGACCAGCTACTACACTGAGAGGGATTAAAGGTGGAGGTGTATCAATTTACATAAAAAATAAATATACCTCAAGGCTGGTCAAACAGGACAACGTATGTGAACTTCTCCAAGTTCAAATCACCACAGGCAAAGACCAATACCACTTCCTTGCAGGCTATAGGTCCCCCTATATAATCCAGGAAACACATACTATGTATTTAAACTTACTGAAAACACTCACCATCCAACCCAAAAACTATATTCATGGGTGACTTTAATTACCTTCCTATTAACTGGGAATCACATATGACACCAAATATACAGGCACAGAGGTTCCTGGATTTTGTAAATACAAACTCCTTAGATCAGATTGTCAATACACTCACTAGGGGGTACAATTGTACTGGATCTGGTCCTCACTAATCTGGGAGAGTGCTGCACACCCCTTAGTGTAATATCTTCTCTGGTAAGGTCAAATCACAAAATGGTCCCCTTTGAAGTAAAAATAAAACCTGGAATCCCAGCTAACCCTGGACTATTCAGGAACTACTCTAAGGTTAACTTCCTACTATTAAGTATAACCTGGCAAAATTTCAAAGCCCCATAAGCCCTAAGAACACTGCTGTCTACGCTGAACTATTCACTGACGCCCTATACAAGCATGTTAATAGCTGCATAGAGGCAGCTCTACCTACCAGGAAGAAGTACAGAACTAACTCAAACAACAAGCCACCCTGGTGGAATCACAATCCAATAGAGTGTATAACAGAAATAAGAAAATCATGGCAAAACTTAAGAGGTGCAGCAACCAGCAGGATAAAAGCACTCTCATCAAACTAAACAAGCAACTCAGAGGACAGATAAAGTCTACCAAAGCCAAATTAGAGGTAAATATGGCCTCCCACACCAAGGACAACCACAAGGCATTCTTTAGCTATATCCGCAACCTCAAAGGAAATGCACAACTGTAAGCAGAGCTCATTGTTAATGGAACCACCTATAATGAGCTAGAAGATATAACGAACCTACTGGCTGACAAATTCATCCCCAACTTTACCCATCTCTCAATCTCAACCTTCCCTCACGAAATACCATCAAATATAACTCCCTTCTGTCAGTAGGGAACATGTCCTTAATGCTCTCTCTAAGGCCAAGAACACTGCATCAATGGGCCCAAACAGTATCCCAAGATGTCTTCTAAATATCATGAAATATGACCTATCAGGCCTTCTGGAATTGCTATTTAAATGTGGTCTCCAAACAGGCTTTGCATCTCATGAATGGAGAACAGCAACAGTCATTCCTCTGTACAAAGGTGGACCATCTACAGCTCCTCGAAACTACAGACCAATAAGTCTCACTAGTCTCATTTGCAAAGCTACAGAAAGAATTATCATGGAAATGATCAATAATGACAAAGGAAACAATGGACCCAACCTAATTTGGTTTCATCAAGGGCAGGTCATGTCTCTCCAACCTGCTGGACTTCTTTGAGAAGGCCACCAAAGCAATGGATGAGGGTAGAATGGTTCACACTGCCTACCTTGACCTGGCCAAGGCATCTGACACAATACCCCACTTGGGCACTGCTGACAAACCCAAGAGGTTAGGTACAAACACTTATGTCACTCAATGGATAGCCAGCTGTCTCACAGACAGGACCCATGAAGTTAGAATTGGGGAGTCCACCCCTACAAAGAGGCAAATCATAAGCGGAGTCTCTCAAGGATCGATCCTGGGACTGCTCCTTTTTGGCTTTTATTCCTCTGAAGTCAAGGACAATGTCAGTGGCCTCTGGCTGACTAAATCTGCAGATGATTGCAAATTAGGAGCTGTCATTGAATCTCCCACTGACACAAATTTTCTCCAGGAAGGGCTGACACAGACAAACAACTGGTGTCAGAGCCACGGACTAAAACTAAATACCAAGAAATGCATAACAGTATCCTTCAGGAAGTCATCCACCCTTGTTAACTACCATGTTGACAACATACCCTTAAAAGTTGACCCAGTAGTCAGGGACTTGAAGATACATATAGACAATCTAGCCTTGAACTATCACGTGCATACACCAGTTAGAAAATCATTCTATGTTGTGCAACTTATACACAAAGGTATGGTATTGAACTCCAAGGTAGTTATTGTTCCACTATATTCAGCATTCTTTAGCCTTATCATTGAGTACAATGCCCCATTTGGTATGTACCTAACCAGATATGTCCTACAATTGGAATGCCCACAGAGGTTCCTCACTAAAAGAGTGCAGGGTGCAGGTGACATGTCCTATGCCGACAGCCTCAAGGCTCTATCCCTGTATAGCGTCTCCTACAGGCGGTTGAGAGGAGATCTATAGCTGTCATACAAGACATTATCAAACCTCAATCTGATGGACCTCTTGCATATCCACAAAACAAACAGCACTACAATTACCCATTCTAAAGACGTAAATCTTGCCTGTGATCTAAACAGTACCTGCTGGAAAGACAGGTATGTATCCCAGAGACTACTCCTTCTCTAGAACAGGCTCCTCATCCATGTGAAGCAGAGGTCCTCCTTAAACCAATTCAAATGCAACTTAGAAAATAGGATGGGGGAGAAAAAATTCATCCCTGGTTTGGAACCTATGTCTCCAATGGACACAGGCAGATGGTAAATGTTTCATCTCCCAAGCCCCTTCTTACACTTATCAAGGGTACCAGAACTTGTCAGAGATTTGGGATGCATGGCTAGTCTTAAAAAGGCCCTTGTGGTTGTTGATCCTATGAACCTGTGAATACATGTTCAGGCATACTGCTCATTATTTCACTGTTTTAACAGCTTCATGGGCTGAGGAACCTGGCTATCTGAGATGAAAGGAGTTAATGCCATGACTCTTAGGAAATCAAAAAAGTTGATGTATAAAGATTCCCCACTTCTTGGCGCCCATCTGTGAGATGACTGAGAGGTAGTAATAGCTTTTCTGAGCTACAGACCACCAGCCACCCCAAATAAAATCCAAGCAAACTTGCCAACCCGAGTCATGTAGAATGAGGACATCTAAATTAAGGCACAGGCAACACAAGTTTGATTAAACACTCAGCTCAGGTAGGTGTCTGTTGAAGCTGACATGGGCATGCCTCTCCTTGGTGGAGGGGGAAGGGCAGACCAGGACTATTCAATACCACAAGTCAATAGAGGAAGGGTAATGATGCAAAGTATGGCACAGGGTCAGGTGTTCAGCCAGCAAGCTAAAAATGTGGTAACCCTCATCATGACTGCACAAGAAGACAGACTCGGAAAGAGAGAGAGAGAGAGAGTTCTGTCACTCCACCAGTGATGCAGGTTACTTGTTCCCTGCCCAGAGCAGAGGTTAGGCCCATAATAAATATGCCTAATAGCCAGAATGCCAACAAGGGCACAAACCACTTGTGAACAGGAATATGTCTATATGTCAATCGTCCCATCCAGTTCTCTCCTTCACTGAGGATACACAGAATGGGGAATAAATGGGCTTGGTTGGCCTGATGGTCAGCTGGCAAAGTAGGAAAAAATCATATAGAAAAAAATATCCAAGCTGTGGCAAAATATAAACCCTAAGCTCAGTGTTCCATGCAAGATACATTTTGGGGATTAATATACAAATTAAATAACTAGATCAGGTCCTTTTCAGTGTTTAGACTTCAAGGGGGAAAGTAGAGGCATAGAAACAGCAGGGTACAAACACAACGGCTGAAGATATCTCACTACACAACACCTTGGTGTGTAGGGGTAAAGCCCTAACTGTGTTTTGGGCTGAATTACTGATCTTGGTAGCTGTACTTTAGTAACCTAAATACCAATAACTTGAGTCTTATTAATTCACTGCCAGAACAAGTTAGTCTAATTGTGACAAGCAACAAGTAAAAGGACAGTATTTTACACTAGGTTTTTAACAGAAAAAATATGCTTTTTTACTTATTTATGTCTATTAGATATGCATTTTAACAGTGTCCATTTAGTATTTATGTTTGTTTACAATTTTAAAATGTCTGACATGTTATCTTATACATACATTTTACACTCAATTCATTCATTCAGGTATTTTCTGTATATATGTCATGAACCAGGGGTGTGGTTTAGTTGAGTTTAGAGGTGTGGTTTGTGATGTCACTACACATGTACGTTAGGTTACAAGATTTAAAAAGATGTTGGATCATTTTTTATTTGTCTGATGAAGTTCCTAGTTTGTTACGGGGATGGAAGCGCTAACCTTTTACTGCTGTATAAATAAAGTGGATTTATTGCTTCTTCTTTGTGGAGTCCTTTGGCCTGCATTTGCTTTTCTGTGGATTATTGGTTTGTACTCAATTCCTGGCAGAGTTCGGAAATGAACAGAGATCTCAGCTTACAAGGGGAAGTGGTAGGGCTATTGTAGAAATGGGCAACAAGCACTCTCACTCTCCCCCTTGCATGTACAATCCCTTGAGACATAGCAGGCATGTGCAAGGAATGGTAAGGCTAAAGTGAAAAAAAAAAAGACTTTGATGGCACCTGGCCATGAAAAGACAGAAATGGGTATGGCAATGGCTTGAAAGTCAGTAGAAGTGGAAGGGGTGTGAATAAAGCAAAATAAATAGATGCACGCTAGGCACCACACAAGCTTATAAAGTGTATGGCTTCATTTTCATTTGATAAACCCAGACTTCATGGATAAAGATCTTGAAAACAAAGCTGGTTGAATAATAAAGTGGTCTGCAGAAACAATACAGACAAAAGCATTATGTTTCACTGGCCTTTTTCTACATATGGCCCCATATATCAAAGTTTAAAGCACTGCTGTCTCCAGCATCAGTTTCTGCTTTCTAAATTTTAAGGAGTGTGAACGTATCCAATGTAATGCTGAAAAACACAATAAACAACAAAGGCATTTTACCAGAAAACATATTATAGAAGTAAATTCTCTTCACCATAGTGCCCAGACAAACCTGCATTCTTTGCACCATTACAGAATGTTAATCGAACAATTAAGAAAGTGAAAGACAGTGACACAAGGAACTAATTCCAAGACCCAAGACTCCAAAAAAAAAAGGAAATGAGGCCAGATGCTTAAGGTCAAATCATCAGCTTAGAAAATCAGTAAAGCAGATTTGAACAAAAGTCTGAGTACTGGAGAGTCACTCGCATGGAAGTAAACAAAGCAAACAAGGAACTTCATGGCTTTCTTGGTGAACAGGAAACTTTTATGGCCAAAATAACTCTCTAAAGCAAGCCATGGGAAGAGCATGGCTTTCTGCACAAATAGCTATGACATCTGCAATGCAGAGGTCCATGAAATAGGCAATATGGGTACGCTTTCCCATACTGTATCCTAGTAGTTAGCTGACATGTACAGATTGAAGAGTTAGAGCATTCACTTTCGCAGCAAGAACAGAAGGACCTGCCTACAAATCAGCGTATGCCCTCATGTGGCAAGTAAATCCTTGTAAAGTACAGTTGTGTACACTTACCATAAATGTAGATATTCGAGTGTCTTCACTGTTGCAGTCATCACTGTAGGGTTCTCCCCTGCCGGCAGGCAGTCCTCGGTCGGCCAGAATCCCTCCTGTCCCCTCTTGTTTTTACTTTTGTGTAGTTCCTTTCTTCGGCATTCTTCTGAGGTGTATTTGCATAGGTTATGGGACCTTTTTCATTTTGGGACTCCTGACATCTGGGGCAAGAAGAACTGGAGAAAATGGCGTTGGCTGTCTGCTTTGTACTCCTGGCGCTCTGACGTCAGGGAGCATGGTTGACAGCCGACGCTGGACCCAGACTTTGGGATTCTGGCCGACCGAGGACTGCCTGCCGGCAGGGGAGAACCCTACAGTCATGACTGCAACAGTGAAACACGATGAACATATGCATTTTTACTTATTTATGTCTATTAGATATACATTTTAACAGTGTCCATTTAGTATTTATATTTGTTTACAATTTTAAAATGTCTGACATGTTATCTTATACATTACATTTTACACTCAAGTCATTCATTCAGGTATTTTCTCTTAAGCAAGGCCAGGGGTGTGGTTTAGTTGAGTTTAGAGGTGTGGTTTGTGATGTCACTACACATGCACTTTAGGTTACAAGATTTCAAAAGATATCGGAACATTTTTTATTTGTCTAATGAAGTTCCTAGTTTGTTACGGGGACAAAAGCGCTAACCTTTACTGCTGTATAAATAAAGTGGATTTATTGCTTCTTCTTTGTGGAGTCCTTTGGCCTGCATTTGCTTTTCTGTGGATTATTGGTTTGTACTCAATTCCTGGCAGAGTTCAGAAATAGACAGAGATCTCAGCTTACAAGGGGAAGTGGTAGGGCTATTGTAGAAATGGGCAACAAGCACTGTCACTCTCCCCCCTGCATGTACAATCCCTTGAGACATAGCAGGCATGTGCAAGAAATGGTAAGGCTAAAGTGGAAAAAAAAAAGACTTTGATGGCACCTGGCCATGAAAAGACAGAAATGGGTATGGCAATGGCTTGAAAGTCAGTAGAAGTGGAAGGGATGGGAATAAAGCAAAATAAATAGTTGCATGCTAGGCACCATAGTTTCATAGTTTAGTACTAGGCTATCTGCCCTAGGGCATTTATAAGCCTAGCCATAGTGATGTGGTTATCGCCACCCCTTATAGTGGTAATAAGTGTACAGAATAGATTCCGAATATTGTGCCTCTGACTTAGTAGTGACACATTGATGACCCCTTTACTTAATGGAATTAATTGACTGTGCCTCTGTCTAATAGTGACACAGGGAGGACCCCCGGGGTAAACCTACGATCTCCCATCCACTCGTCAAGATTTCTCTTGAAGAGAGTCAGTGAGGGGCTCTGCCTAACATGAATTGAGATTTTGTTCCAGAGTGTGGGAAGCCTCTGAGTTATGAATCTGCCCCTCCAGCATGTCCTATTCAGATTTGTGCTGAGGTTCAAATCTTTGGCTCTCGTGGTTCTGGTGGATTTGGATTTTTTGAGGTGGAGCATGTCCATCAAATCCTGATTGGACATGGCCTTGTATGTCAGGCATAGATCACCACTAAGTAGACAGTATGCTACTGAATAGAGCTGGAGTTTCTTTAGTCTGGAAGCATATGACATGTGTTGTAGACCCTTGATCCTCTTGGTGAGGTACTTTTGGGGTCTCTCCAGCTGTTGCAAGTGCCGGGTGAGGTACATACCAAATGGGGCATTGTATTCAATCATGGGCCTGATAAGGGAGGAGTATAGGGGTACAATGACCTCCTTTGATCTGGATGAAAAACCCTTCATGATAAGGTGGGCAAGATAGAAAGTCTTTCTAACCACTTTGGCAACGTGGGTGTCAAAAGAGAGATCACTATCTACTTGGGTCCCCAGGTCTCTGATTTCTTTTTCCGTGCTCAGTGGGTTGCTGTCTATGTGGTAATTTGTGGGTACTTTGTTTCTCCCAAAGGGGATGACTACACATTTCTTGGCATTCAGTTTCAGGCCATGATTCCGGCACCAGCTGTCTGTTTCTGTGAGGGCATTCTGTAGGATGTGTGTGTCGGCTGGTGTGTCGACTATAGCGCCTAGTTTACAGTCATCTGCAAACTTTGTCAGCCACAACCCTCCTATGTTTGCTTTCACATCAGAAAAGTAAATGCCGAATAAGAGGGGTCCCAGGACAGATCCTTGTGGGACACCGCTTGTTACTGGCTTTGAATCTGACAAGGCACCCGCAATCTTGACTTTATGGGTTCTGTTTTTTAGCCAGTTTGCAACCCATCTTGTGACATATGGATTTATATTTAAGCTGTTGAGCTTGTCTATGATGCCTGAGTGGGGTATTGTGTCAAAGGCCTTAGCCAAGTCCAGGTAGGCTGTGTGGACTGCTTTGCCCTCATCAATGGCTCTAGTGACAGTTTCAAAAAAGTCAACTAGGTTCAAAAGGCAGGATCTGCCCTTTACAAAGCCAAACTGGGTGGGATCAAGAGTCTGTAGGTCCCCAATGTCTCTGTTTATGAGTTCCATAATGATTCTTTCCATAGCTTTGCAGACAAGGCTGGTTAAGCTTATGGGGCGGTAGTTCCCAGGGTCTGTGGAGGCACCTCCTTTGTGGAGTGGAACCACTGTTGCTATACGCCAGTGTTCAGGTACATACCCTGTAGCAAGGCTAAGGTTAAATAGCATTTTTATATGCAGGTTTAGCTCCTCTTGGAGTTCACTTAGTACGCAACCAGGGACACCACCAGGTCCCATTGACGCTGTGTTTTTTGCTTTGCTGAGGGTGGCTCTCACCTGAACATCCGAGATGGCAGGGAGGTTACATTCAGCTGGGATAAGTATTTTTTTCTTTTGGGGGTGAGGGAGGGGAGAAATTTGCACTGAACCTGTCTGCCAGAATGTTGACAATATCTGTGGGTTCAGTGAATTTTTTGTCGTTGTGTACCAACTCTAAGCATATCTGGGAGTTCCCGCCCAGGTTTCTGACAAAACTGAAGAAGGCCTTGTGGTTATCTTTAGTGTCTTTGGTGATTTTTTTCTCAAAGTTGGCCTTGGATGTTTTTATGAGAGAACGTAGCTTTTTACTAGTGCTGATCAGAGCTGCCTTCCCTTTATGGGATTTAGCTCTGTCTTGCATTAGTTTCCTTCTTTTGTTATACAGTTTGTTTATGGCTGGGGTCCACCAGACAGGGCGCTTTCCCTTGGTGGAGAGGGTCTTGGTTTTGTTTGGGATTGCGTGATCCATGCTTTCTTGGAGATGTCCGTAGAAAGCGTTTGTGAAGGATTCAGCATTGTGGGTTGTGGTTTCCACTGGCCCAGTGGGCTTAAAGGATACCATCTCAGTCTTAAGAAGTGTGAAGTCGGCTTTTGAGAAGTTTTTCACTATACTCTTTTGTGCTGGGGGTGGAGGTGGGATATGTATATCCAGGGTGATTAGTTTGTGGTCAGATCTCACTAGTGAGGGGTATACTTCCGGTGTGGAGCATTTTGACCCCATGTTAGTGATGATCAGGTCTAGTATGTTATCACCCCTAGTGGGAGAGGTGACTAACTGTTCCAATGCATTTGAGTTTATGAATTCCAGGAACCTTTGGGCTAGGGTGTTTGGGCTAGAATAGTGCACCCAGTCTATGTTAGGGTAGTTGAAGTCACCCAATATGATGGTATTTGGTGAGACATTCATATCCTCCAGTGTCTTCAGGAAGGCTGAATGGAGTTCTTGAGATTGGGAGGGTGGTCTGTAACATGCAACCAGTTGTATAGCAGTTTTGCCTATGGTTAGTTGCACTTGGATGGTCTCCGATGATTCATGTGTTGCCACTAACCTGGAGGTGTGGGTATCCTTGATGAATATGGACACTCCCCCTCCTTTTGTGATTCGGGCCGGATTGTGGGGCTGAAAAGCATGATATGAGGTGAAGCCTGGTATCGCTGGGGTGCTCTCTGGAGCCTTGATCCAGGTTTCAGTTACTGCGCAGACATCAATGTTTTCCATGCTGAGGAGTGCTTCGAAAGCCTGCATCTTGAGATTTAGACTTCTGGCGTTGAGCAGCATTACCCTTAATTTTTTTCCATTTTTGATTTCTAAGGTGGTGGGTTTGTCTTTTGAGCCTTGCCTAAAAAGGGCACTATGGGGGTGGCAAGAGCCTTTGCCAATATCCGAAAGCCCAGTGGTGACAAGTGCAAGCTGTCCCTTGCAAAGCAACGTGGCTTGTCCAGCATGTTATCCCAAACAGACAGACATTGGATCCCCCTAGAATGACACCAGTAATTGAGCCAATTATTAAAGCTAATCATCTTGTCTTTGTATTGTGGCATCATTCTTGGTGAGGGCAAGATGCTGCTCAGGGTCAGGGTCATACCAGCCTGAGCTACATAATCAGAGAGCTCCTCTATGTCTCTTTTCATGTAGTCCAGGGAGGTACGTCTCAGATCATTCATGCAAGCATGGACAATGACAGAGTCATATTTGTACGTGCCCTTGAGTGACCTGAGTGCGTGTGTTATGTGTCGAATCCTAGCCCCCGATAGGCAGCTCACCATTATCCTCTCCTTGTTCATCCTGGTAAGTGGAACGTCAGTGTGTCTGACTATAGAGTCACCTATCACAAGTGTATCAGGCATAGTGTTAGGCCTTAAGGGCTGTGTTTGTTTGACACACTGATTTTTTGAAGTATGTGTTGCATGTGTTGTGTTTTGAGGTGGTGTACTTTTTGGTGTCTGCTTTGGGAGCCTCTGTTGTTTTGGTAAGTTTTTTATTAGAGCCTTTGAGTATGTTTTTGTGTTATTATGTGTTTGGTTTGCAGTTGGGGTAGGTCTATGTGTGACTGGGTTTGTTGTGTGTGTGGTTTCCTTCTCCTCCTGTCTGGTCTTGCCAGTCCTGAGTTGAGAGAGTTCAACCTCCAGTTTGGCTAAGTAGTTGCATCTCTCACATGTATTTAGTTTGTTGGGAGGAGGAGAGGGTTGTCTGTGTACATGAGACAATTGTAGCATTGTCTCAAGATTCCCAGGTTAACCAGTTGAACAGGAGAGGATGCTAGTAGTCTACCACTCGACATGCTAGAATATTATAAGGAAAGTGCTGTGCCTTTAAGGGAAGTGGGTATTCACAGGGGTGGATGTAGTGCTTACCTTAGTTTGATGAGTGCTTACTTATAAGAGGGGTTTTGAGAACAAGTGCTAGGTTTAAATATAGCTAGTAGACAGACTAAACAAAGAGTAGAGCTATCTTAAGGGAAAATTTGAAGAGCAGACTTGGCGGAGCCAGAAGAAGTTTAACCTTGTTTAACCGGCGCTATGCACATAATCACGCAGCAAAGCCGATTTTAACCAGGGAACTTCAAAAGAGCTAGAAATGGTCCAAAATGACCAATTACTACAGCTTCTTGTGCTGAGGTCACTTCCCTCAAGGACAGGTAGGCTGTTCAAGGCTCCCCACTCCCACTGGTGAGCTAAGAAACTTCCTTCTATCCAAGTAAGGCAATGGACAACACAGGAACTACACCACAGCCCAGAATACAGCAAGGCCTGTAAACTGGTCTAAACTAGTCGAGGAGAGGCAGGAAAACAAGGAATATTTTTTTGTTTGTTTTTTCAAAAGAAACACACAGAAATGCAGAAAAGGCAATAAATCAGTAGTACAGGCTAGCACACTTTAGTGGGCAGCCAAACAATTAAATTAAACAGCAACAAACAACTTTTCGATGAGAATTCGACTAAAATTCGACTAAAATGTACTTTTAAGTGCAGATAATATAAAATGCAGTAAATAACTATGAAAACAGTTAAATCTTGCTTTAGGTAAGCACTAGAAGGTAAAACAAGTATAAAAAACAGCAGGATACTTAATCAGGAAAGCAGTCACTTTTTTCAGTTCTCTGTAGCCAAGACCACTCTGCAGGACCATGTGGAGCTGTGTCTGAGCAGTATAGCTTCAAAAAAACACCAGAGGTGAATTTTAACCAGGGAACTTCAAAAGAGCTAGAAATGGTCCAAAATGACCAATTACTACAGCTTCTTGTGCTGAGGTCACTTCCCTCAAGGACAGGTTGGCTGTTTAAGGCTCCCCACTCCCATTGTTGAGCTAGGAAACTTCCTTCTATCCAAGTAAGGCAATGGACAACACAGGAACTACACCACAGCACAGAATACAGCAAGGCTTGTAAACTGGTCTAAACTAGTCAAGGAGAGGCAGGAAAACAAGGAATATTTTTTTGTTTTTTTTGGTTTTTCAAAAGAAACACACAGAACTGCAGAAAAGGCAATAAATAAGTAGTACAGGCTAGCACACTTTAGTGGGCAGCCAAACAATTAAATTAAACAGCAAACAAACAACTTTTCGACTAAAATTCGACTAAAATGTACTCAGGTGGAGAAGCTGAAGGAAGGGATTCCTCAACATCAGAATCCTCATAAGGAGGGAAAGAATAATCCTGGTCAGAAGAAGACACTGAAGAAACAGATGCCTGATCAGAAGAGTCATAATACAATTCCTGCCTTGGCCTTTTATATGGTGGGGGATGTGAACCCTAATCATGGTAAGTAAGTCCTCCACCATCTTAAGTAACTGTTTTTGGGACTTGGGTCCCGGATCAGAAGAGGCCTGGGCTGAAGTCTTTGATTTGGAAGGAGTCTTTGCCTTTATCAGAAGCTGTGTAGGCCTGAAAACCCCCTCGGAAGCCAGAACCTGCACAGTGGCTCCAGACCCATCCGAAGGAGCATTGTCCGAAGGTCCTGCAGCTGAAATAGTCAAAGGCCTAGTTGGCTCCTCGCCATCGTTCAAATGGCGCACCTCACTGACGACGGCCGAACCTGAAGCTGGTTCTGCTTGTAAAATGTCATCTGTTCTGGACCACGGAGGCCTGTCTTTATCCTTGCGTCGTTTGTGAACTCCGGCAGTCGGAAGTGTGTCCGACGACATTTTGTAATTAGATCGTCTACCGAAATAATGAAAAGCAAAATCGTACCTTCGTTTAATCGTACGTTGGTTAAATCTAGCACAAAACCGACAACTAGCTACGTCGTGGTCAGGGCCTAAGCAAGGAATACAGTAAGAATGGAAATCCTTATGAGGTATTTGCTTCCCACAAGAAATACAATTATTAACTTTGAAACCAAGAACATACCACCCACTGGGGCTGAATCAACATATAAAAATTACGGCAACCACAAAGTGCAGTCCAATCCACAATAAGCAACGTTAAATTGAAAACTGAAACTGAATCATTCAAGTTAACAAATACTGTGTATTTATTGAAATAGAATCACGAAGCCAGCAATCTGGCTTCCTCAGAGTCGCCATCTTACATTCAAGTGCTCTTTATATATTAAACACTCAAAGCTCATTGGAACAATTCATAAAACACACCCCCATACATACAAAACCCCCTGATCTTTACAATTAAATATGTCAACTGCTTAAATCATTATTACATATCTACCTATTGCTAAATTAAAAACAATAAATTTAATGAAAAAATAATAAATAAATAATTATACATTCTATAGCTCATATGTGGTGATGTCATTTCCAAAATATAGTGTGTCTGATGTTAATTCCTAATGTTCCAGTAGTGCATTATTACACAAACTCCTACGTATTTAATACAAATGATTAACACAATAATACTATCATATTAGCAACCAGATAAAATACCAAACATTTCCTTAAAAACTAAAAAAAACTTGTACATATTAAAATACCACTACAAACATATAATATATGCATATAATGCCCATAATCATTAGGTCCCATATATCCATTGTGTACACTCTTCATAATAACTGGGACCTTAGTTTTAACATGGGTTTGATCGAAATATAGTCATTCAAGCCCGGGGGCCTGCAGGCATCCAATCTTAATTGCCATTCCGTTTCTAAAGCCCCCACTTTATTAACTATATCTCCCCCTTCTCCACAGTCTAAAACACATTCTATCACAAAAAATGTAAATTTGTTAAAATTCAAACATTTAATACTATGTAAACTATGTTTACATGGGAGAGAGAGCACATTTTTTCATCAGATAGATACATGACAAATATATTAATGTACAACAGATTTTTGGATGACATTTTAATTTTTTGGAAAGGTGATGAGAGTACTGCGGTTGAGTTTGTTGACTATTTGGGTACTACAACAGAATTTTTGAAGTTTACATTTCAATGGGACAAAGACAGGATTAATTATTTGGATCTGACTATCAGTAAAACAGATAGAGAATTTGAAAGTAATATTTTCAAAAAAGAAAATTATTCAAACTCACTATTACACTTTTCGAGTTGTCATCCATTTCACCATCGTAAAGGAGTGGTTAAGGGACAGATGGTGAGAACCTCAAGATTGGTAAGTAATGATGTACAATTTAGAATGGAGCTTTTTAAATTGATAGGAATGTTCCTAGATCGTGGGTATCCACTTAAGCTCCTACTAAGTGTAAGAAGGGATGTGTTGAGGGAAAGGAAAGGGCGATATGCACCTGTCCTTCACACTGGTTTAGGACACATGAAAGAACAGAATCCGGATGTTGCAATAAAGGGGTCTGACATAAAGATGATTGTAAAGTATAACCCTAAATCGCCTGAATTGATTGATATAATAAAAAATATTTGGAATTTTGTATTAAGTGATGAGATCAAGAAAATACTGGGTTCAGAACCAGTTTTTGTACACAGTAGGGGGGATAATTTAAAAAGTATTTTGGAGAGAAAAAGTAAGAGTCAGTACAAATCCATCATGAAAAAGTGTGGCTTTTGTAGATGGTGTAGATATATTAATGAGGGTAGTTATGTATGTGTACATGGCTACAAATACACCATCTCTTGTCCAGGACAATGTAATTGCTGCACGAAGAATATAATTTATTTGGCATCATGTTCATCTTGTGAGGCATACTATGTGGGTAAGACCATTAGAAGGTTGCAGGATAGAATCGCAGAACATGTTAGATCTATTAGGAAGAAGGACAAGCACAATGCACTTTATTTACATAGTATTAAATGTTTGAATTTTAACAAATTTACATTTTTTGTGATAGGACGTGTTTTAGACTGTGGAGAAGGGGGAGATATAGTTAATAAAGTGGGGGCTTTAGAAACGGAATGGCAATTAAGATTGGATGCCTGCAGGCCCCCGGGCTTGAATGACTATATTTCGATCAAACCCATGTTAAAACTAAGGTCCCAGTTATTATGAAGAGTGTACACAATGGATATATGGGACCTAATGATTATGGGCATTATATGCATATATTATATGTTTGTAGTGGTATTTTAATATGTACAAGTTTTTTTAGTTTTTATGGAAATGTTTGGTATTTTATCTGGTTGCTAATATGATAGTATTATTGTGTTAATCATTTGTATTAAATACATAGGAGTTTGTGTAATAATGCACTACTGGAACATTAGGAATTAACATCAGACACACTATATTTTGGAAATGACATCACCACATATGAGCTATAGAATGTATAATTATTTATTTATTATTTTTTCATTAAATTTATTGTTTTTAATTTAGCAATAGGTAGATATGTAATAATGATTTAAGCAGTTGACATATTTAATTGTAAAGATCAGGGGGTTTTGTATGTATGGGGGTGTGTTTTATGAATTGTTCCAATGAGCTTTGAGTGTTTAATATATAAAGAGCACTTGAATGTAAGGTAAACGACTCTGAGGAAGCCAGATTGCTGGCGAAAGCGCTTAGTCGTGATTCTATTTCAATAAATACACAGTATTTGTTAACTTGAATGATTCAGTTTCAGTTTTCAATTTAACGTTGCTTATTGTGGATTGGACTGCACTTTGTGGTTGCCGTAATTTTTATATGTACAATTGTTAACTTTTTCTGACATCGGACTGGAGCAAGAAAAAAGTTTCCCCAACGGGGTACTTAGCTTTGAGTAGAAGAAGTAAGTCTTCGGACTGAAGTACATATAAAATTTGTCAGGAGTCATCCGACCGGCACTTGCGGACTGCTTTCACCGCACGGCAAGAAAGACTGGAGAACATGGCATCAGCTGCCAGCTTTGTACTCCTGGCGCACTGACGTCAGGGAGCATGGCTGAGCAGCCGATGCCAGACCCAGACTTTGGGATTCTGGCCAACCGAGGACTGCCTGCCGGCAGAGGAGAACCCTACAGTGATGACTGCAACAGTGAAACACGATGAACCATCTACACTGTCATGTCCTCTCAACAGAGGGACTTCCAAAAGAAGAGTCAAGCTGGAACACTGTAAGGGCACTCAGAACAGTGGGAATGACTGAGACACACACGGAAGGCAGGTTATAAAACCCCATCAAAGCAGCATTAAATTGTCTGGGACTAAATGAAAGAACACAGTGCAGTGAGCAAACGAGTTTTTCTGAGGATTCTTTCATGATCTGGATACTGGAACGGCCCACACAACAACCTGGAAACCAAACATATATATGAAATCAAACACAAGCGACAAAATAATGATTTATTCAAACATATTTCTAACTTTCCTACACATAAAATTTTATTTTAGGGAGTTGAGACGACTTACAAAAAACATAGAACGGGCCCTTGGATTGATTATTTGGAGGAAAAAGAGCCATTATGGCAGATCAGACTCAATGCATATGTGTTCCCAGGTCTAAATGACCAACTAAGAATATCCAGTATTTTGAACTTGAGATCTTACACTGTTTAAAAATTAAATAATTTTTTGATTAAAGACATTTTATGTAGCAGCATTCTCTATCTTTAAGAAGTTTCAATACTATTTTGTAGAAAATGCCATTTTTGGGCACAAAGAAATGTTCATTCATTCCTTGACTAATGTTTACCCCAATTCATAGTCAAAGGAAGCTATCACTGCACTAAACAAGCGCAAGACAGAAACTGATCCTCTTATGAGGTGCCAGCCCATCACAATGTAATATGATCTCACATACACAAATGTGTGAGCACCCCTGCTGTCGCTCTCACATATACAAATGTGTGCGCACACCTGCTGTCGCTCTCTCACATGGCATGCACACCAATAGAAAATCTGTAAGATTAGCAATTCTCCAACACCAGATCTTTTGTGCCTTGGGAAGAAAATGAAATACTCACTGAAAATACACTTAGG
The DNA here is from genome assembly GCF_019279795.1 of Protopterus annectens. Lineage (NCBI taxonomy): Eukaryota > Metazoa > Chordata > Ceratodontiformes > Protopteridae > Protopterus > Protopterus annectens. Next base: position 91,265,915 of record NC_056733.1, read on the forward strand.
AAAAGAGAGGAGATGGAGAAACCATGCAAAAGGCATTCCTAGTCGAGAAAATAACTGGAGAACCATGCACTGTGATGCAAGAAAGCTGCCTGTTTGTTACCCGCCCCAAAATACTGAACAAAATAAATGCTTTGCAGCCCAAGGAAAGTACAGTTGTGTACACTTACCATAAATGTAGATGTTCGAGTGTATTCACTGTTGCAGTTATCACATTTGTGTTATCTACTTGCAGTAGCCCTCAGTCGGCCTGATTAACAAAGTCTTGGGTCCTGCATCGGTTGCTGTCTCATCTTCCATAACGTCAGGTAGTCAGGGGTATAAAGCATGCAGCCCACACCATTACATCAGTTTTTCTTGGCCCAGATGTCAGGTGCCCCATAATGGGAAGCAATTATATATACAAGGTTACACCTCCAACAAAAAAGCAAATACACCAAAAAGCTTCAAGCATAGAAAGCAAGAAAAGAGGTATAGCAAATAAAAGTCAGGGGGATGGAGGGAGGGTAACTAGGACTGCAACAGTGAATACACTCAAACATCTACATTTATGGTAAGTGTACACAAATGAAATATGTTCTTCATGTTTTAATGTTGCAGTCATCACGTTTGGGTAGATTCCCAAAGCTAAGGATGGGAGGAGGAAATTAGATAGCATTAAGACCAGCTATAAAGGCCCTGCAAGACTGCAGTGGCAAAGCCAGCTCTGGATTTAGAGAAAATTGGCAAATGGTAATGCTTGGATAGGGTATGTACAGAACTCCAGGTAGCAGCTAGGTAGGGACACCTCTGAGAAAGGCTGTAGAGGTAGATGCAGCTCTGGTTGAATGTGGTCTAATCCCCTGTGGGGTAGGTTTTCCATGGTGCTTACAGCAGAAATTAATTCAATGGCCTATCCATTTAGAAATGGTTTGCTTTGAAATGGCCTCCCCCTCTGCCCCTGCAGCAAATGCAACCAGCAGTTGTTCAGATTTCCTGAGAGGTTTAGTCCTGTCCAAATAAAACCTAAGTTGTCTGTGCACATCTAAGGAGTGCAGTATTCATTCCCCTTTGTTCTGTGGATTAGAAAAGAAGGTTGGCAAATGAATGGACTGATTAAGGGCCACATTGGACACCACCTTGGGCATGAAGGAAGGATTGGTCCTGAAGGAGACCCTATCCATATGAAAAATGATGAAAAGCTCCACTGCCATGAGGGCCTGTAATTCAGACACCTTTCTCGCTGAAGTGATGGCTAAAAGGAAGGTTGTTTTCCAAGAAAGGAATTTCAACTCTGCATTTGCAGCTGGCTCAAAAGGAGGTAGAGTGAGTTTTTCCAATACAAAGTTAATGTCCCAGGCTGGAGTAGGGGCTCTCCTGGGTGGTCTTAAGTTTTTGGCCCATCTGAGGAACTGCTTCAGCAGTGGATGAGAGAAGAGGGGTGGTTCTGTGTTGTAATAAGCTGAAATGGCTGAGACATGAATTTTGATGGAGGAAAAGGAAAGGCCCTTGTGCAGCATCTCAGTTAAGTATTGAAGAATCTGAGGTGAACTGGGCGCTGCTGTGCCCATCCCCTGAGTTTGGTTCCAGGAAAATAATCTTTTCCATTTTTCAGCACAGGATTTTCTAGTACTAGGCCTCCTTGCCTCCAGAATGACATCCCACACTTGCTTACTGAGGAATGGTAACGGAGAGAGCAGGTAATTAGCTAGGCTGTCAGGTTCAGGGCTTGAAGCTGGGGGTACAGAATCTGGCCCTCCTGCTGGGACAGCAGGGCAGGGGTCTGAGGCAGGTGCCATGGTGCCAGCAGTGACACTGCGCAAAAGGGGGAACCAGTGCTGGCATGGCCAGTCTGGTGCAATCAGCATCATCCTTGGTTTGTCCTGTTTGATCTTTAGTAGTACCTTGGAGAGGCGAGGCAAAGGGGGAAAGGCATAAACTGATAGGTTTTTCCAGGTGAAGGACAGGGCATCCACTTTCCAAGCTTGTTTGTGGGGAGTCCTTGTACAGAATTTTTCCAATTGGTAGTTCTGGGGGGAGGCAAACAGGTCTATATCTGGGCTCCCCCATTTGTTTCTCAACACATTGAATATCTTTGGTTCCAGTTTTCCACTCGTGGTGGGTCCATGAGATTTCGGCTTAGTTTGTCTGCCAGTGTATTTAGCTTTCCTGGCAGGAATTGAACCGGTAGGTGCACTTAGTAGCTCAAGGCGGTGTTCCACAGAGCCAAGGCTAGTCTGCAGAGAGGGTATGAGTGAGTTCCCCCCTGCTTGTTTATGTACCACATAACAGTGGTGTTGTCCGTCTTTACCACTAATTGCCCTGGAAGAATGTGGTCCTTGAAGGCTGTCATAGCATTCTGTACAACTAACATTTCTTTTTGATTGATATGCAGGTGCATTTGACTTGGGTTCCATTTGCCCTGAATGCACTTCCCTGCCAAGTGAGCCCCCCATGCATAGTCTGATGCATCTGTTGTTAGGGTTTGGGCGGCAGGGGGTAGAGTGAATGGCAGTCCCTTGCTTTGGTGACAGGCCTCTGCCCACCAAAGGAACTCTATCTGTAGACAAGGTATGATAGGAATCATTGCTTTTAGATCCTGAAAATGTTGACACCATAGACTTTTTACATACCATTGTAGTTTCCTCATATGCAGTCTTGCATATGGAATTAGGAGAATGCAGGAAGCCATGAACCCCAGGGATTGCAGAATTTTACTTGCAGATAGCTGGGTCTTTGTGGCCAGTAATTTGAAGTAGGCTGTCAAATGAACTTGTTTTTCTGGCGTGCGAAAGGCCATCTGGGAAGTTGTTTTCAAGCTTGCTCCCAGGAATACAATTTATTGGCAGGGTACAAGACGTGATTTATTGACGTTTACGTTGTACCCCAGAGAAGTTAGCAATTTCCGTACAAATGCCAGATGATTCAATAGTATGTCCTGGCTTTCTGCCTAAATTAGACAATCGTCCAGGTATGGATATATTTGGATATTTATTTGCTTGCAAAATGCAATGACTGGATCTAGGCACTTTGTGAATACCCTAGATAAACCAAAGGGCAGTGCAGAGAACTGATAGTGCATGTAGCCTGCTTTGAAGCATATGTATCTTCTGCAAGATTCCCTTATTGGGATGTGCAGGTAGGCTGCCTTTAAATCCAGTGTTGCCAACCAGGCATTCTTGCCTAGCATAGGAAGTAGCTGCTGAAGAGTTTTGAGATCACCAGAAATGTGCTTAGGGTAGAGAGGTCCAGGATAGGACGCCAGGAGCTGTCTTTTCTGGGCACCAGGAAAAGTCTTGAGTAGAAACATTGTCCCCTTTCCTCTTCTGGAACAGGTTGAATAGCCCTGATGCTTAAGAGAGAGAGAATTTGCTTTTGTGCCTCTGTCCACGGATTTGGGAGTAGATCTGGCCAACCGTTTGGGGATGGTAAGGAGTGAAAGTTGAATCTGTATCCTTGGGAAACAGAATTTAAAACCCATTTGTCCTGGGTAATGAGTTCCCAATTTTTTGCCTGCCGGGCAATCTTTCCCCCTAAAGGAAAAGTCAGTTGTGCAGGGCTTGGAAGATTTAAAGTTAAGTCATTGAGACAGTTTACCATAGGGGGGAGTATTACCGCTCCCTGTTTTGGAAGTGGGAGCCCCCCACTGCTTAGTCCTGTGAGTACCTTGGGACTGAAGCCTGGGAGCTCTGTTGGTTCTGGGTTTGGAATGAGAAGGCCTGGAAGAGGCAGGAAAGGACCAATTCTTAAAGGGCCAATGCCTATTAAATTTGGGAGGCTGTACTTGCAGGAAATCTTTAACAGTGTGCATAGATTTAGCTTTTCCCTCCATCTTTTTAAGTACTTCTGCTTTGTTGCCAAACCTGCGGTCTTGGTTTAAGGGAGCATCCAGCAATTTAGCTTTGACATGATCTGGCAAAGATTGCTCGTTAAGCCAAACATGCCTTCTAAGTACAGACCCAGTGACAGCCCTGCAAGATGCCTCTAGTGAATCAAAACCACATTGCAAAGCATGGTTTCTAACTTGTTCAGCAGAATGCATTAAATCCTGTAAATCTTTATTTTCAGCACAGTCAGGAATCAACATCATTTTCTGTTTAAGCAATCCAATAATATGCTGCTGATACTTTAACATATGAAAGTAAAAAACAGGTTAAAACCAATGAAATGGGATAGCCAAACACCGTACCTTCAGGCTCGAACAGAACTACAGTTTGAGTAGCAAAAGTAATCCACAAAGACTAACTCTGTAGTAACCAATCTTTAATCCACAATGCACATACGATAGTAACACTCAGAACACTGATGTTGGTATTTTCAGCAACGTGGGTTAAGCGCTTTCATCTGTCCTAGCCAGACTTCCTCAGAACCATTAATTATGATAATTGACTAACATTTTATACCATCATTTGGCGCCAAAATTTCATCAATTAACTTAATTCATTCTTTAACATATGAAACTGGCAGTTTAAGGCCCTAATGGCCAAGGTTGCAGAAGTGTATACCTTCTTACCCCATCTATCCAGCGCCCTGGAATCTCTATCAGAGGGGGTAGGATTTTTGGCAGTAGTAGCCTTAATGCCCTTGGGTCCCTGTGAAATGGTCTCAGGATCTGCAGTAGGATTTTTAAAGAGGAATTTGTGAGAGTCAGGAACCCTGTAATATCCATCAGGTTTTCTGGTAGCAGGAGGTAACGAGTCAGGGGCCAAGCCAGATTCTGAAAAGGCATCATCAACAATGTCCAGTACAGGGGGGATAGCTAAAGGCCTGTGTTGGGGCAGGAGTAAGAAATCCCTAAGTCTCTTTTTAGAGTCAGAGTAATCCTGGCTTTCCCAGCAAAAATGTTCCCTAAGAGTATGCAAGGTTTCACCAAAAGAGAAATCCTCTGGAGGGGAAGCAGAGGGAATAGAGTCCTCTGCATCAGAATCCCCATAGGTAGATAAGGGTAAATCATGGTCATCAGAGGAAACAGAAATTTCAGAGTCCTGATCAGAAGAATCATAAGCAAACTCAGCCCTAGGTCTCTTCGAGGGGGAAGGGTGGCTTCCCCTGATTAAAGTAATAAGGTCTTCAGCCATTCTTATCATTTGTTTTTTAGGCATAGAGGCCTGACCATGTGGTCTGGGCATCGGTTTTCTAGGTATGGCTCGAGTTTTAGGCCTTGAAGAAGAAGATGGCATCGGTTTAATATGCAAGTCAGTAGGCCTGAATACACACTCAAAAGCCGGTGCCTGTACAATGGCTCCGGACCCATTCAAGGTAGAGACATCCGAAGGTTCCACAGTTGAAGCATTTTGCGGCATACCGGACTCCGAATGGTTCTCAGTAGAGGCCTGCGAATCTGAAGTAGCGGGTATCAGGGGCTGCGAAAGTGCCTCACTGAGTACCGGCGAACTGGCGACTAGCTTAGGAGAAGTGTCGTCGGCAGCTTTGGACCTTTGCGGTCTGTCTCTGTCTTTATCTTTGCATTTTTTCAGAATATCGGTAGTCGGGTGGCTTACCGAAGCCATATCTGGATAATTGAAGAGAGTACCAAAATATTTAGAAGCGTAAATAAACCGACGACGAATAGTTTGTTGTTTAAATAAGGCACAAAACCAACATCGAAATACGTCGTGGTCAGGGCCTAAGCAATGAATGCAGTACAAATGAAAATCTTTATGAGGTATTGACTTTCCACAAGAAATACAATTATTAACGTTTACTGACATCAGTTTAGAGCAAGAAAAAGTTTCCCCAAAGGGGTACTTAGCTTAGTTGAAGACTTCGGTTCTGAAACTCAAAAATGAAAATTTCAGAAGTTGGCCAACTGGCACTTGTGAAGTGCTTCTGCTTCAGGCACCGCACAGCAAGAAAGACTGATGTAATGGCGTCGGCTGCATGCTTTATACCCCTGACTACCTGACGTCATGGAAGATGAGACAGCAACTGATGCAGGACCCAAGACTTTGTTGATCAGGCCGACTGAGGGCAAGCAGATAACACAAATGTGATGACTGCAACAGTGAATCACGAAGAACATCTTAATATTTGTGTGGCATACAGCAAGATAAACATAATAGCCAATCTAAAGGATATTTGCTTTTTTTGGGGGGAGGTCTGCCAGCCATGCAGGAGACCATTCCTAACTTTGGGCAGCTAGTTAGGATTTTGGTTTACAACCCCCCCCAGTATATTTCACCCTTTGGAACATGCTGCTGCAATGCATATTTTGCAACTGTAAAGCAGTGTACATGACACTTGTCAATGGTCTAGCTCTGCATTCTTCTGGGAGACATACAAGCTGCAGCATGCAGACCCCAATGTTCCTGTGGATGAAAGGTAGATTTCCAAACATTAAATATCTCCACAACCAATAAGTGAAGCAGGCCTGTTTCCAATCTTCCAGAAACCAATAGGAGAAGGTGGTGTGTTCCAAAATCAGCAGTAACAACACAGCAGAAACTAAGAAGGCTAGAATTTCAGTCATTCACTTTACAGGCCATGCCAGTCACTGTTCTGGATCTCTTCATTCTTATAACAGGTCCATACAACAGCACAATACTTAAGGAAGGAGCATAAAACATGGTACTCTGTGAAAGAAATGCTGAATATACGTTAAGACAATTTATTCAATACAAAATACAAACAATGAAAAGACAACAAATACCAACATAGTATAAAACATGAAAAGGGACTATACTACTACATATTGTGGCAAAACTATGGAGAAGCACGATATCACACATACACGCACACAAAACTAGTACTTACTAAGAAGCAAGTGTGCTGCATACTAGTTCTAATGAACTACACTGGATAGGGGATTTCAGTTCTACAGCCAGATGTAACTATCACACTGGTGATGTTATAGAACATTTATACTTTACAAAAAGCTAAAGTGCACAAATAAATTTATTCTGGTTCAATTAATATATTTTCCAACTAATACTAGATTATCTGAGTAAGACTGAAGTCTTGAGGGAAGCTAAACATTAAATCTAGAGGGGTCTCCCTACCAGATATACATTATTAAAACATGGACCACTTGCTAACTTGAATACATAGCAGTTGTACAGTTTACCAATGGTTTGCTCCTCGGCTTTAATCTTCATCCCCAGATTCTGATTATGAAGATGCAAGTCTGCCATCTGCTCTCCAAGCTTTGCTGAATATCTGCAGCAGTGAAAAAAAAGAACACAGTTAATGATGTCCAAGCCAAAGAATACAATGCTCCTCTGCTGACCATCTAGCATTCCCTCCCAGCCTCCCTACTGAACCCTTCATTCCAACTTGGCAAAGGTTGTGCAAACCATGAGTGGGGGGGGGGTCACCATTCGCCGTGAGAAACTATGTCTTCTACTTATAAACTGGCTTCTCTTGCACACCAGCTATTGGCAACCCACACAAATGGATGTGCCATAGGTATCTGACCTGGACTATACCTCACTCCTGAGAAGCACCATGGGCAGTTTCACAAATCTCTACAAGGAAAATTTTCATGTCATATGTGCCACCATGCAAGTACATCCCCACCTTCCAACAGAGAGAGGCAAGCAGGATCTGTCCTTTCTCACTCCTTTAAGCTTTTCCAGGGCATGGACCACTAATCAAACCTGGTCATCTAGGTCATAATCACGGCTTCATCTTGCTATAACATGGAGCTGGACACACCTGCTAAATTATTACAAAGTAATCAAAATGCATTGTGTGCCTAGTCTTAAAAAAGCTCTAAGAGTGCCACATGCAGGTCACATAAAAAACACTTTTTTCACATTAGCAAGTTTCAGCATTTCCTTTGCAAAAACACACAGCTCTACAAACCATTAATAGGGGAGTATCTCAGATTCTAGTAATTAGAAACTAACTGTGCAGTGCTCCAGTGTCTAAAGTAACATTCAGCAATTAGAAAGGATGAATTCATAACAGTGGGATTCTCACAAAAATTTGTATCAAAAAATTTGTATCAATCAACACAGTCTCAACATAATTTAAACATCAAGTATATAGCAGAAAGTAAAATAAAAATCAGATTTTTAAATATATCTGGTCATATTTGTAGTATTAATGCCCAAAATCCATCCTAAGTGCTTAATATTTTAATATGATACTTCTAAGAATAGCACCGCTTAAACTGTGCTAAACGATGGCTACTACTGCAAAGAAAATCTGTAAAGCAGTAACAAAAAATATAAGTAAAGCTGCTGCCATTGCAAGGCATACAAGTTGGAAAGAACATGCACTGTACTCTTAAAAGTGAGAGGCAATATGCCAGCTCACCTACCCTAGGAAGCAAGACTGGTAGTCTGGTAGCTGTTTTGTCAACTGCAAGCATAGCCTTATAGCTGATAGTGCAGTAACTGAAGATGACATCATGGTTTTAAGTGAAGATGTGACCACGGTTTACAAAGTTAATAATAACAACCCTCATCAGCAAATAATTATATGCACTTACATGCTCGGAAGGGAACAGCAGGCCTTCACAATGATAAAGGTGCTCATATTAGACCCCAAGGGTCAGGGGTAGGATCAAAACAGGAAAAATTCCTGACAGCTACCTCAGAGATGGACTGTAAGATTGCTTCCACACTACAGTGGGCAAATGGGCAAAATGAGTGCAGAGGGCTAATGGTTTGCAAACAGCAAGGGACACAAATGATAAAAAGACTACTGCAGTTCTTCAACCAGGGTATTTAGGAACTACTTAATGTTTTTGTGTATAATTTCCTGTCTGTCCTTTTGTCTTATATAACATCTATGTAAATTTTCATTCCTGCATATGTAAGCTATATTCTCTTGTTGTAACAATACTTTGAATCTTGCAATTTAATTATGTACTTCTATTGTGTATTGGAGCTTTTCTCCTCGGGCCTCTACTGAAAACGGATATGTATCCAGCTAGACCAGCCCGGTTAACAAATGTAAAATAAAATAAATAAAAATAAAATAAATAATGTATCGCAACAACTCTAAGGTCACACTGCAAGTTTCCATATCTACTGCTATGCATAAGTATGCAGACTAAAATGCACATGTGCATTATTAGCAAGCTGATGACAACAAATATTTTCGGCAAAAATAAATGTACTATAAAACATCTTATTGCACAACAGATTTAAGCCACATCTTTTTCAGAAAAGTCAGTTGCATAATTTTAACAATCACTCCCAGATTAATGGTGAGGGGATATTACTTACTCCTGGCAAAATCTATCAAATCAAACTTCACCTTCATGGCTAAGCTATACCAGTCATCTCCCCTCATTAGGGTCCAAAGTGGGATTTTTTTTAATGGAAGCATAAGATTTTTGCTAGTGACAAAAAAAACTCCTTTTTGTAGAATGTTTCTGTTATTTTACAGAACACTAAGATATAGAAAACATATGGTTTATGCAACTATTACAGGAACCTTAGGAAATATTTTCACTTTAGAATCTCAGGACATTTGTCATGCCCCCTTCCCCCAGGCACATGCACCCAAATAGGGACTGCCCTGCGTAAAGAGAAACAGGTGGTAAACCTAACTATCATGGGCTGTGTATTGACAGCCTACTCCAAAATGACACAGTGGTACCATCCATATTCACATGGCTTTGTTGTTCAGCCACATCATCTTCACACAATATATTCTGAGTTCCTATGACATGATACCATTCTGTCTTTCATTTTCCATCAATTTCCACTTTCCAAAAGGTAGCATACCAAATAAATGTTTTCTTTACCTACATCTGGAGATAATACTGTTAGATGTTTTAATGATTCCTCATTTTTCAGTTGCAAGGTCTTATACATGCATGGTCCTTTTCTTTCAAGATAAAAAAGTAATTTGTGTTTGTAAGAGCTGCAAATATATTCAGCTGAAAATGTTACTTCCCCACTTGCAAAGAATGAAGCTACAGGCATCAAACTTCTTGCCATTCATGTTTGTGCTGGCCAATCGTATCCGCTCGGGGACAGAAATTAAATTTACTTAACATAAACCTAGATCTGCATTAGCAGTTCCAGACTCTATCTGTGGGACCCAGACTGGCATTTAGAACTTTCCTAAACTACCTAGTCCCTTCCCTTCTACTCACACAATGCTCTTATGACAAGGGTCCTTCCCTAGATCTCAGATACCACCTGAAGCAGAAGCCTAAAATATAAATTGCACTACCACCCAGGCTTCTGAAGGAGGGAAGGAATGGTAAACAGGATGAAAATGACAGTCTAGCTCTATCATTATGAAACTACATAACCTTCAAGTCTGCAACTGGAGTTCCCTCCTCACTGTCTATAGGACCAAGTCCCAAGCTAACCTATCTGGAGGATTTGCATGAAAGAATGTCCTGGATAATGGTGGCATCCAAAAAGTCCTGGCTCTAGAGATCACATCCACCTTGTAATGTCTTGCAAAAGTAACCAGTGATGCCCACTGCATAAATATCATCCAAGGATGTTCTTAAAGAAAGCTCAAGAAACAGCCGTGGCCATTCCACAATGGTTCCCTGCTTCAGTCATTAAGCTTGCGTGTTTTTGTAACAAAATTTAAAGCTACCTGTGAGACATTTGAAAGAAAATTAGCTTTGATATCTTAAATCCCAAATACTGTTTTTTGAATCCAGCTCAAATAACTAACAATCCTTTCTATCTGCTTTGGTTCAATCCACATAAAACCTGAACTATCTGAGGGCATCCATACAGTACAAATACTGTTTTCTGTTAGCGTAACGTTGTCTTCTTTTAAGTAACTCAGAAAGAATACTGGCAAACTGATGGCTCAACTTAAATTTGCATCTGTTGCCACCAGTGGAATAACGGACAGATTAGCTCTCATGGGCAAAGTCTTTGTGGTAGACTAGGTAGGGAGAGTGGACAGATAACACGCAAAGCTCAGAAGCTCACCTGGCAGAGGTAGTAGCAACCAGGAAGAGTCTCTCACAATGCAAATTTGAGATCAACAGTTGTAGTGGATTCAAATGGTGGCAGCATTAATTTATTAGAGCATTATATCAAGCCCAAAGGAGCAACAAAATTGACTAGTGGTCAAAGAAAAGTACCTTTCAGACATTCAGCAGACCTTTAAAGATGCTGGTCATAAGGAGTTGGCACCTTGATGAAAATTCACGACGGATGACAGATGTACTCAAATGATGAATAACTCAGAACAGAATCAAAAACTTGGGATAAAATTATTCGGTACTTGCGTATTACAGCAACCAGATTTTGAAGGAGGCATACTTGTCACTGTTGTTGGAAAATGAGTGCAAGTAATACTGAAAAGGGGTGTTCAAAGCCCTAATTACTATTGTATCACATTGGTTAGGCAGCAGGAACAGGAATACTGGAAAAAGTCCTCTTCCTGCTTAGTGTGCATTACCTACATAAGTTAATGTCAAATAAAATGAATATGGCTGCCAGTTTTTACCTCTCATGTTCCTCATAAAATGATTTCATAAATCCCCGAGCTTTGCAGTCAGTCATTTAAATCGGTGAGCATTGCAGTCAGTGAACAAGGCTATGCCTTACCGTTTCATACAATTTGAAATTTGGTTATAAAAAGGGAAGTTCCACATGCTCCCTGTTTTTTACCTCTCCTGTCCCTTATAAAATGTTTTTTCCTAAACACCTGAGCACTGCAGTCATTTAACTCACCGAGCATTGCAGTCAGTCAGCAATGCCATGCGATACCATTTCATACAATTTGAAGTCTGAAGCTACTGATCTCACAGCACTGTCGCTGGGTATAGTTTTGCATACCTGTCAATTTGTTAGCAGAAGAAATTGGGCCAAAGTGTAAAATAATGGTGGGTCAAAGGCCCTCAAAATAGGTACAGATTTTAAACACTGCTGTTAGAAACTTTCTTAGAAACTGCAGAACTGTCAAGAGGTATTGCTACTTACATATTATCGAGTTGTTTGAAATCTGGATGCGATAATATGCAAGTACCAATTTATTCTATACCAAATGGAACCCACAGTGGCCAGGGAGCCTAGCTGGCTAGCTAAGCACAGCACTTTTTCTGAGCTCTATAAAATTAATATAATAGATAGGAATTAGACTAATATATATACTTAACTTTTATAAAATCTAGTTATTAATAATCTAAACTTTAACTTTACAAACTTCGAAGTTTTTATTCCAAACAATTCCTGTCAAATTATTTGTGACTAAACTTGAAGGAAAACGAACATCTCCAAGTCTTCACAATCTGATGCTGCACTGAGGAAAGAACTGCAGCTGGTGTCTTCCACTCTACAGTCACTATCACTGAAGATAGATGACTTCCAACAAAAGCTGGAGAATTTAAGTGAGAATAGTACTAAACAAACTGAAGTTTTTAAGAGACCTTTTTCAACAACATCAAAATAAAATAATGGACATGGAGACAGCCATAACCGACATAAATAGAAGATTAAAGGAAAATGAACTGCACACAGACTTTCTTCTCAAGCAAAACACATGGCTAATGAATAAAACTGAGAACCTTGAAAATCGGGAGAGAATATGCAATATTCAAATTTTCAGAGCACCAGAGAAAACAGTAGATGACAGCATAATTTTATTCTTGAATAATTGGATTCCCAAAATTTTAGACTTGCAAGAAGGGCTCTCATTTGGTATAGAAAGAGCTCATAGGGCAATTGGTAAGCCAGTCCCCACACCCCCTCAGCAACACAGAGATCTATTGTTGCAAAATTCCTCTTCTACCTTGATAAGGAACTAGTGTTAAAAACAGCTTGGAGGAAAGCCCTATTAAAATTTGACCAACACCCCATCAGACTTGACAATAACTACTTTGTGAGAATTCTGGAAATGAGGAAGAAATGTTGGCCACTGGTTAAACATCTATCCAGCAAAAATCAAAATGCACCTTTCTTCTGATACAAGAATCTTTAATAACCTAGATGAAGATATCTCCTTCATAACAAACAGTAACCTAATGACCATCACAGAGGATATGGACTTTTCCCTGTCTTCTTTAAAGATAACTTCTGATAAAATTACATGGAATAATGTCAAAAAGAACAAAAAAATGAGACTTCAGCTGCCACAACAAATTCATCTCTCAAAGAATCAACTGGTAAATAAATAATCAAAGCTTCTTTTTTTTTTGTTTTGTTTTTTGTTAGTGATTAATTAAGCAATAACCGACAACATGGTATGGTATATTGAAGATATACCCATGGTTGGCATGGTTTAATCACGAGGGCAAAGCCAGAGTGATTAAATAAAGCCAACCGTGGGTAAATCTTCAATATACCACAACCACGGAGTCAGTTATTGCTATTATACAATAACATTATTTAAGAAAAAAAATACTTTTCTTAAATAATGTCTTTGTATAACGGCGCATTACTGTTCTTCCGCTGGTGGTGGTATACTGCTTCCTTGTGTTGATGTACTACGCATGTGTATGGGACTTGCATTCCCACGCATACCCAGTACATCAATGCTTTGAAATGGAAGCAATGGAGAAAAGAAAGTTTCCGTTGTTCCATTTTTTTTTTTTTTTTTTTTTAAGTTTTGGACACTTTATACCAACGGGAAAAAGTTCGGGCGACCGGACCTTTTTATACTGTAAGATTTACAACAGGCACGTTGGCCAGCGTGCATGTTATGGAATATTAATAGGGGGGGTCATTGTATAATGTCTCTTAATTCATACTTACTGCAGCATTATGGTAATTAATGCTGTTTAAATATCATTTAACACACAGGGTGAACAGTTAACTTACAGCAATAATACTAAGGAATTGCTTAAAAAAGTTTAATCGCACTGCATACAAAGATAATTTATAGCCAAAAAGAAAACAAAAAAAAACTGAGTTGATTTCCAAATAAAGCACTGTTAGTAAATCTAATATGTGCAGCTGCTTCTCTAAGTGAGTTGGGGGGAGGGCTCCATGCTGCATACATGTATAAATCTTTATTAAAATACAAATGCAGCTTGTTTAACCAACTACATAATATAAAGCGTCACAATAACTTAATCACATTAGATAATATTTTTTTTTCTTCATTTATTTAACCTTAAATGCTCAATTTAATGTCTTATTAATGTTAGAGTATCTATTACACTATACAACTGGCAAACAAACTAGTAAATATGGTGCCATTTTTTTTAGTTTTATTTTCCCTTTTTACCTCACTAAGCCATTTTTTACTCAAAGAATGTTGTTTAAATTCGAGGTGAGGCTTTTTCTTACCTCAAGATGACCCTGGAGTTGTTTTCAAACTGCCTTGTCATCCCTAAGGCTTCTGGAAGCTGTTGGTCCATTCTGCTATGTTACACCCTACAGGAAGTGTAGGGAACAGTATTGGAGATGCACCCTTAGCGTTAAACTTCCTAAGTAAAGCTGAAAACACTCAGATTGCTGCATTTAAGTAAGTGAGATTCTTTTATTTATATAAAAAGTTATTATTTTCAAACTGATGTTTAGAAATTGGAAAATGACAGTTAATAAGATTACTAATTTAAATTAAATCTGACAGAAACTAGTATAATCCTGAATCAGTCCATACTTAGAAAAATAAATATACACACAATTTAAAGTCTCTAGTATTGTTTCCTGATTATGTAATACCTGAAGACAGCAAACTGTGCAAGCTTTTGAGAACATTGTTTTATAACTGTACCCTCAAGCTTTGGTGCCAAGGAAGTTCTATTAGACTGAAGACTAGTACAGCAGAACCTGGTTAACAGCTTTTTCACACTGCTGCATAAGATTAGAGGGTCTATATAATATGGGTGCCATATCAAATAACACTTTTGACTAGAAGGTGTTATAGCTCTGCTAACTGTAGACAATTAAGGAAGTTATATACAAAAAAGGTGTTGTAGCCCTATTAATTGTAGACATTAAGGCAGTTACATGCAAAACAAAAAAAAATCACATACTTCATTACTATGGGGACAAGAACATGTGTGAGATGGTCCTGAATGTCACTGTCAAACAGTACTTTTCAGAATCTTTTGCTGACAGCTCTTAGGGTGAATAAGCACACAGTTAAATGTGATTATGATACTGCAGATAGCTGCACTAAGCTAGTGGCCTCATGTCCAGTCCACTCAGTAGATTTTGACTATATAGAAGCTTTTATAACTGTAAGAATCTTGAGCAAGAAAAAAGTACAGTTGTGTACACTTACCATAAATCTAGATGTTTGAGTGTATTCACTGTTGCAGTCATTACATTTGGGTTATCTGCCTGCAGGTAGCCCTCAGCCGGCTTGAATATCAAAGTCTTGGATTCCTGCATCAGATGCTGTCTCCTCTTCCATGACATCAGGTTGTCAGGGGTATAAAACATGCAGCCGATGCCATTACATCAGTTTTTCTTGCCCCAGATGTCAGGTGCCCCCATAATGGGAAGCAATTATATGTTATGTTACACCTCCAACAAAAAGCAAATACACCAAAGAAGGAGAGGTAGAGCCAAGAAAAGTCAGGGGCTGAAGGGTGGGTAACCAGGACTGCAACAGTGAATACACTCGAACATCTACATTTATGGTAAATGTACACAGCTGTACTATGTTCTTCGTGTTTCACTGTTGCAGTCATTACATTTGGGTAGATTCCCAAAGCTAAGGAAGGGAGGAGGAAGTTAGAGAGCATTAGGAAAAGCTATTAGGCCCTGCAAAGCTGCAGTGGCAAAACCAGCTCTGGATTTAGAAAAATAGGCATGTGGTAATGCTTGGTGAAGGTATGAACAGAGCTCCAGGTAGCAGCTTCTAGGATGTCCCTGGTAGGGACCCCTCTGAGAAAGGCTGTAGCGGTAAATGCAGCCCTGGTGGAATGTGATCTTAACCCCTGTGGGGTGGGTTTTCCATGGTGCTTACTGCAGAAATTAATGCAATGGGCTATCCATTTAGAAATGGTTTGCTTTGAAATGGCCTTCCCCTCTGCCCCTGCAGCAAAGCCAACTAGCAGCTGTTCAGATTTCCTGAGAGGCTTAGTCCTGTCCAAATAAAATCTAAGTTGTCTATGCACGTCCAAAGACTGCAGAATTAATTCTCCTTTGTTTTGTGGATTAGGAAAAAAGGTAGGCAAATGAATGGACTGATTTAGGGCCAAACTAAACACCACCTTGGGCATGAAGGAGGGATTGGTCCTGAGGAAATCCCTGTCTACATGGAAGATAATGAAGGGCTCCACTGCCATGAGGGCCTGTAGTTCAGACACTCTTCTTGCTGAAGTGATGGCTGGAAGGAAGGCTGTTTTCCAAGAAAGGAATTTCAACTCTGCAGTTGCAGCTGGTTCAAATGGAAGGAGAGTGAGCTTTTCCAATACAAAGTTAAGATGCCAGGCTGGAGTAGGGGCTCGCCTGGGGAGGGGGGGGGTCTTACATTTTTAGCCCCTCTGAGGAATTGCTTCAACAGTGGGTGAAAGGAGAGTGGTGGTGGTTCAGTATTATAATGTGCTGAAATGGCAGAGACATGAATTTTGATAGACAAAAAGGATAGGCCCTTGTGGAGCATTTCTGTTAAGTACTGAAGGATATGAGGTAAGCTGGGCACCAGAGTGCCCATCCCTGAGTCTGGCTCCAGGAACAGTATATTTTCCACTTTTCAGCATAGGATTTTCTAGTACTAGGTCTCCTTAGTTCCAGAATGACATCTAGCACCTGCTGTCTCAGGGATGCTACTGGAGAGCTCAGGGAATTAGCCAGGCTACAAGGTTCAGTGTTTGAAGCTGAGGATGCAGAATCTGGCCCGCCTGCTGGGACAGAAGGGGAAGGTGTCTGAGGTAGGTGCCATGGATCCAGCAGTATCATACAGCACAAGAGAGGGTACCAGTGTTGGCGAGGCCAGTCTGGTGCAATCAGTATTGTCCTTGGTTTGTCCTGTTTGATCTTTAGCAGAACTTTCGAGAGGAGAGGCAGAGGGGGAAAGACATAAACTGAAAGCCTATCCCAGATAAAGGACAGGATATCCACTTTCCAAGCTTGACTGTGGGAAGTCCTTGTGCAGAATTTGTTCAATTGGTAGTTCTGAGGGGAGGCAAATAGGTCTATCTCTGGAGTCCCCCATTTTTTCCTCAAGAGGTTGAAAATTTTTGGTTCCAGTTTCCATTCGTGTGGGTCCATGAGATTTCTGCTTAGGCCATCTGCCAGTGAATTTAGCTTGCCTGGCAGGAACTGAGCTTGTAGGTACACTTGGTAGCTCAGGCCTGTGTTCCACAGAGCCATGGCTAGTCTGCAGAGAGGGTACGAGTGGGTTCCCCCCTGCTTGTTTATGTACCACATAACTGTGGTGTTGTCTGTCTTTACCAATAATTGTCCTGGAAGGATATGGTCATTGAAGGCTGTCAGGGAATTCTGTACAGCTAACCTTTCTTTTTGGTTGATATGCAGGTGCATCTGACTCGGGTTCCATTTGCAGTGAATGCACTGCCCTGCCAAGTGAGCTCCCATGCATAATTTGATGAGTCTGTAGTCAGGGTTTGGGCGGCAGGGGGTAGATTGAAAAGGAGCCCCTTGTTTAGGTGGCAGGCCTCTGCCCACCAAAGGAACTCTGTCTTTATACAAGTAATGATAGGAATCATTGTCTCAAAGTCCTGAGTATGTTGACACCATAGACTTTTTAGATACCATTGTAGTTTCCTCATATGCAGGCTTGCATATGGAATTAGTAGAATGCAAGAGGCCATGAACCCCAGGGCTTGCAAGATTTTCCTTGCAGATAGCTGGTTCTTTGTGCCAGTAGTCTGAAGTAAGCTGTCAAATAAACTTGTTTCTCTGTCGTGAGGTAAGCCATCTGGGAAGTTGTGTTCAAGCTTGCTCCCAGGAATAAAATTTGTTGGCAGGGTACTAGATGAGATTTCTTTTCGTTTATGATGTACACCAGTGAGGTTAGAAGTTTCTTTACACATGCCAGATGTTTTAATAGCATGTCCTGGCTTTCTGCCTGAATTAGACCATCATCCAGGTATGGGTATATTTGAATGTTTCTCTGCCTGCAAAATGCAATGGCTGGAGCTAGACATTTTGTGAATACCATGGGCGCAGCAGATAAGCCAAAGGGAAGTGTAGAGAACTGATAGTGCATGGAGCCTGCTCTGAAGCGTAGGTATTTCCTGCAAGATTCACTTACTGGAATGTGCAGGTAAGCTTCCTTTAAGTCTAAGGTTGCCAACCAGGCATCTTTGCCTAGCATAGGAAGCAGCTGTTGAAGTGTTAGCATTTTGAATTTTGGGATTACCAAAAAGGTGTTTAGAATAGAGAGGTCCAGGATAGGGTGCCAGGAGCTGTCTTTTCTGGGTACCAGGAAGAGTCTTGAGTAAAAACCTTGTCCCCTTTCTTCTGCTGGGACAGGCTGAATAGCCCTGCTACTTAGAAGAGAGAGAACCTGCTGTTGAGCCTCTGCCCATTGATTTGGGGGTAGGTCTGGCCAACTGATTGTGGTTGGTAAGGTGTGGAAGTGGAATCGGTATCCTTGGAAGACTATATCTAAAACCCATTTGTCCTGGTTAATGAGTTCCCAGTTTTTTGCATGCAGGGCAATCTTTCCCCCTAAGGGAACAGGCAGTACAGCAGGGCTTGGAACCTGTTTCATTCTCTGTTTTTTGGTGAATAAAGTGGAGTTTCTACATCTGTTTTCAAGCCTTGGAGTTCCTGCCATAATACAACATTTACGGATTTTGCTGGTTGACTTTTGCTGCTTTTTTACCAAGGTTTAAGGTTAAGTCATTGTGACATTTTTTCATAGGGGGGTGTCTTACTACTTCCAGCTTTGGAAGTGGAAGCCCCCCACTGCTTAGGCCTGTGTGTGCCTTGAGACTGTAGCCTTGGTGGTCTGATGTTCCTGGGTTTGGACTGAGAAGTCCTGGAAGAGGTTGGAAAGGACAAATTCTTAGAAGGCCAATGCCTACTAAATCTGGGAGGCTGTACTTGCAGGAAATCTTTAACAGTTTGCATAGATTTAGCTTTTTCCTCCATCTTTTTAAGTACTACTACTGCTTTGTTGCCAAACAAGTGGTCTTGGTTTAAGGGAGCATCCAGGAATTTAGCTTTAACATGGCCTGGCAAGTTTTGCTCCTTAAGCCAAGCATGCCGTCTAACTACAGACCTAGTGACAGCAGCCCTGCAAGATACTTTTAAAGAGTCAAAACCACATTGCAGAGTATGTTTACCAACTTGTTCAGCAGAATGCATTAAATCCTGTAATTCTTTATGTTCAGCACAGTCAGGAATCAACATCATTTTCTGTTTAAGTAGTCCCATAATATGCTGCTGATACTATAACATATGAACCTGGCCATTGAAGGCGCTAATGGCCAAAGTGTATACCTTCTTACCCCATCTGTCCAAGGCCCTGGAATCTCTATCAGAGAGGGTAGAGTTTTTGGCAGTAGTAGCCTTAATACCTTTAGGTCTTTGGGAAATGGTCTCTGGGTCCGCAGTAGGATTCTTGAAGAGGAACTTGTGAGAGTCAGGTATTCTGTAGTACCGGTCAGGTTTTCTGGGAGCCGGAGGTAAGGTGTCTGGGGCCAGGCTAGATTCCAAAAAGGCATCACCTACAATGTCTAGAACAGGAAGGATAGCTAAAGGCCTGTATTGAGGGAGGAGTAAGAATTCCCTAAGCCTCTTTTTGGAGTCAGAGTAATCCTGGCTTTCCCAGCGGAAATGCTCCCTAAGAGTGTGCAAGGTTTCACCAAAAGAAAAATCTTCTGGAGGAGAAGCAGAGGGAATGGAATCCTCTGCATCAGAATCCTCATAGGTAGATAAGGGCAAATCCTGGTAATCAGAAGAAACAGAAACTTCAGAATCCTGATCAGAAGAAACAGAAAGAAAATCAGTTCTAGGTCTCTTAGAGGGGGAAGGCTGGTTCCCCTAATTAAAGTAATAAGTTCTTCAGCCATTCTTATCATTTGTTTTTTAGGCATATGGGTCTGACCATGCAGTTTGGACATCGGTTTTCTAGGCGTTGGACGAGTTTTAGGCCTTGAAGAAGAAGATGGCGTCGGTTTGAAATGCAAGTCTGTAGGCCTGAATATACCCTTGGAAGCCAGTGTCTGCACAGCCGCTCTGGATCCAT
This sequence comes from Protopterus annectens, assembly GCF_019279795.1. NCBI lineage: Eukaryota > Metazoa > Chordata > Ceratodontiformes > Protopteridae > Protopterus > Protopterus annectens. Next base: position 91,285,889 of record NC_056733.1, read on the forward strand.
CCAAGGTACAGACATCCACAGATTCCATAGTCGAATAAGCATCTTGCAGCATACTGGACTCCGAATGGGTCTCAGCAGAGGCCTGTGAATCTGAAATAGCGGGTATCAGGGGCTACGAAAGCGCCTCACTGAGTACTGGCAAACTGGCGACTAGCTTAGCGGAAGCATCATTGGCAGTTTTGGACCTATGCGGTCTGTCTCTGTCTTTACGTTTTTTCGTAATATCGGTAGTGGGATGGCTTACCAAAGACATTTCTGGATAGTTAAACCGAGAACCAAAATAATGTGCTGCAAAAATAGACCGACAAATAGTTCATGGGTTGAATAAAGCACAAAACCGACAGCGAGGGACGTCGTGGTCTGGGCCTAAGCAAGGAATGCAGTATGAATGAAAATCTTTAAGAGGTACTTGCTTTCCACAGGTAAGACAATTGTTAACTTTTACTGACATTGGTTAAAGAACAAGAAAAAGGATCCCCAACGGGATACTTAACTTTTTTGAAAACTTTGGTTCTGATTCAGGCACCGCGTGGCAAGTAAGACTGATGTAATGGTGTCGGCTGCATGTTTTACACCCCTGACGACCTGACGTCATGGAAGAGGAGACAGCATCCGATGCAGGAATCCAAGACTTTGATATTCAGGCTGGCTGAGGGCTACCTGCAGACAGATAACCCAAATGTAATGACTGCAACAGTGAAACACAAAGAACATCTTCTAAGTATCATCTTTTATGAGGTGAATAAAAAGTGTAACCAACTAGATTTAACATAGATTAAAATGCACGAGTTGACCCTCTGGTGCACCCTAGTTAATGATAAGGGTTATTTTCTTAATGAACATGTAACTTGCTTCTCTATTACAAAGTTTGTTAGAATTTCTTTATTATATGTAAAATATCTAAAGTGGCTACACTCCAACTAAGATCGTTTAGAAAACAACAGCAAGTTAAGAAGACCTTGCAGAAGTAAAAGAAATAATAAATAGAAGCAAGGTGAATGGTTAGAATATAACACATAATAAATTATCTGCATCTGAACAGAAGATGAAGTAGAGTGTGATGTAAAGAAGTTTGTTTCAATAATACAGGAAATGTAACAATCATCACTAACCTTTACTTAACAATGCTTAATAGCTATAGGACGCTGTGTTATTACCATTATAGAATAGCCTATATGAAGTTTTATTTTTGCAGTGTTGGTGAACAGTCAGCATTAAGCACATTTTAATGTAGTCACCTCACTTTCCCTTAATTGATGTGGTAGTTCACTACTTCTTGTTACAAATAATATAGATAACAATGTATTCAGACTTTTAATCCTATAAAAATAAATGCAGTCCAACATTATCTATTCATCTTAACAAAACGTTACATCCAGCCCTTACTTGATTAGAACAATATTAGCGTGTTGATGAATAACTATGCTCAAGCAATCATTTATTATACATATTACGCTGTCCCAAAGAATTTTACACAAGTTGTTGGTTAATTAAGATGTTCTTAAATACAAAAATGAAAGACTTTCAGTTGGACTGACATATACTCTAACTAGATATAAATGTCTGAGCCAGGCTATAGGCTCCACTGATGTTCATTACTGTCATTCACAATACTTTCTAATATATGTACGCCAATGTTTTGAAATATATATATATATGTGTGTATATATATATATATATATATATATATATATATATATATATGTTATAAAAGGGGAGCCCTAACTTCTTTTTTACCTGTTTATTTTTGGACAACGTAATTAAAATATTAATTCTTATTGACTCTAGCTATTAGATAAAGATTTTTATACTTGTTTTAATCTCATCTGAATCTGATCTCATATAGTAATTAATGTCAAATATAGGAACCTCAACATCCAGTATTACATATGTAACTAAAGATACTAATATATGTGTCTTTCTCCTAACTACATTTTAATAACTTAGTGGAAACGGTTCAATCAATTGTATGTTTATAGCACAAGTCTCTTTACTAGTACATTTTAGAGCTCATAGGCATGTTCATGACGGTTTGGGAAAGCAGTTTGATTGATTTTATCTCATCTTTCAAACTGGGAATTTTTTTTAATTCCATGTATGTGTTGGGAAAATACATTACTTATTTCTCCCATGTTTTAATATGATTAATTTGTTGTTTCTTTCTGCACTTAGGTCTGATTATAATATATGTCACATCATATTCATAGTCATGATTCTTGCAAACATGTCACTTAAACAAATCAAAGTTTGGAAGTCTCAACCTTTCATTAAACACTTTGAGATAATAAAATCAGTTATTACTGACCATTGGAGAAATTACTCCTACAACTCACCATGTCTTTGTCTTTAGCTTCACTTAATATAAATGGCATCAGTAATTCAAAGAAGAGGTCAAACCTTTTGAGATACCTTAGCTTAAACAAACCGCAGATAGTATTCCTACAAGAAACACATTTTAAAAATACAGAAAAGAATGTTTGGAAACCAAACACTTATACAATACTAGCTCATGCTTCATTTAAGTCTAAAAGGAGAAGAGTGATGATCCTATGAAAGAATAATATTATCTGCCCTCAAATATTATATAGCATGAAGACCTTGAAGGACTACTATCACTATCCTAAAATTTAATCACAGAATTTGGACACTTGCTAACATTTACTGGTTCCCAGGACTGGGTGCTTCAACTGCTAAGCAACATCTTGATCTTATTGACAGTATACCAAAAGATAATCTGATTCTAGGGGGTAATTTTAACTGCTTATTAGATAATTCTGATACAACGAGTAGTCATCCACTTAGACTAACATCCACTGCTAAAATTCTTAAGAAATGGATAAATTCTTATAATCTGTATGATAAATAAAACTCTAAAAATAAACCACTCTGTTATACACACTGATCATAGATTCAAAACTCAAACCAGAATAAAGTCCTTATCTCCAGGGATTTAAAATTAAAGCTTACATCCTTTACTATCATTCCTTGTCCTTTATCAAACCATGATTGTCTTATGTTAGATATACAAGTAGACTTCACAAAATGAAATGCTATTACTAGAATTCCAGCCTATATCGCTAAACTAAAAGACTTTAAACCATGGTTACTGCCAGAATTAAACTTCTTAGAGACAAATAATTCTGAAATAAACATTATTATGGTTTGGGATGCTCTTTCTTGAGATCTAAGTCATCACAATTAAACTCAAATAACAAAAAAGAAATAGACACAGTAAACAAGAAATACCTAGATATTTTGGCACACAAAACAAACTTAGCATTAGAAAAAATGAAATTAAACTCTTATGCTCTTACTCCCCAAACACATGCACAATTTGTCATTAAGAACAAAATTACATTCCAAGGCAAATAATATTTTAAAATTATTACATGAAGGTACTAATAAGACAGTTTCTGATATCGGAGATATATTAGAAGCCTTTAGATATCATTTCACCAAACATAACTCTGATAATACAAACAAAAACATTACAGGCCAAGAATTAATCACTTTAAATTTGACTACCATCCCAGAAAATTGTAGTACAACTCTCGAGAAACGAATGAAATCAAAAATAAAATCAAAAACCTTAAACATAAAAATGCTCCCGGCATAGATGGCATCATAGCAGAGATTTATAAGCTTTTTCCAGATTCAATTTTATCTTTACTTCATAAGACCCTGGTTGAAGTACAAACTAAAAATTTGATCCCTCCCTCTTGGTGATACTCCTTGATTACCACTATTCTTAAATACGAAAAATATTCCCACCTATGTAAATCGTATAGACCAACTTCTTTATTAAATGTTGTTGTTGGTCTTTCGGCTTTTCACAGTTAGGGGTTGCCATAGCGGAACTCCGATCCACTAATGATTGGCAGTAGATTTTCATGAATGCCGAGGTGCCAGCTCAACGTCCAACCTTCAACGAAGGCACGCCCATTTATGCATGTCTTTCGAATGCCACCCAACCACGGGGAGGACAGCAGACTCCACACAGAAGGCACTCCCGTACTCCAGCCAAGAATCGAACGGGAGAACCTCTTGCTGTGAGGCAACAACTCTACCACTGCACCACCGCGGCATTAATGACTACAAAATCTTTATATTTATTGACAAAATAAAGGTTTCACTTTCACATTTAATTCATAATGACCAAACCGGGTTTATTCATAAAAGGCACAGTCATGATAATATCAAAAGAATATTTACATTAATAGAATTATTAAAGAAAATGAAAAAGTCTTGTTGCCGAGTCTAGACATACAAAAAGCATTTGACTCTGTAAACTGGGATTTTTTGTTTGAAACATTAAAAGCATTCTCATTTCCAATATCTTTCATCTCCATGATAAAGGCTATTTATAAAGATAATTTGGCATACGTCAAATTAGGCCCCTTCACTTCAAAGTACATCCCCATAACCAAAGGCACCAAACAAGGTTGCCCTTTATTCCCAATATTATTTACCTTTCTCATAAAAATATTAGCGTCATCAATAAGAAATAATCAAGAAATAAAAGGCATTAATATTTACAATCAATACAATTCTAAAATAACACTATTTGTGGATGATATTCTGCTTGCCTTACCCAAGTCAAATCAATAATTATTAGAGCTAGACACAATAATAACTTAAAATAAATGTCAGGCCTCTACTTTAATAAGCAAAAATCTAAACATGTTATTCTTAATGACAAAGGGAAATTTCAGCTAGTTAACCAAAGTATTATTGGAGAACAAGTTAATACACTAAACTATTTGGGGATAACCTTATGCATTATCTCAGGTAAATACATACATAAGTAGCTGGAACAATATGTTTTTTTTTTTCATTTGAGGACAGACTGCAATTGTTAAAAATGACTCTCCTTCCAAAATTTTTATATACTGTTCTGGCTGTAGACATCCATCCTGGGAATAATTATATTAAACTCATAAATAAAACTTTATTAAACTTCCTATGCTACCCAAACAAATATAGGATTGTGTATATGCATCATATTAGATCTTGGGATTGTGATGGTTTAAGATTCCCTGACTTGGAAACATATCAAAGCATCATTACTTAAAAGCACATTACATTGGATTGACTCATATTACAACTCAAATTGGAAAGATCTCCATATTCCTATAATACAGAATAAAAACTCACTGTCATGTAAAATTCCTTCCAAACATCCCTCCAATAAGTTATGGTTTCTTTTTAGTCATACTGTTCAAAATAATGTGACAAACCCAGTGAAACTAAACTATCTAAATAACATTATTAACAACTTTAGAAAAAAAAATATACTCAAATGCAGAGATCAAATCCTGGTTTGACCTAATAATCTCCTTTAAAATCACAAAAAAACTTCCCAGATAAACTTCACATTAACATCTTTAATGAATGGGAAACTAAAAAATTATTTGTTGAAAACAATGCATTAAAGACTTGGAAACTTTACAACTTCAGCAAATTATGAAAGACTATAACTTATCGCAAGATTGGTTATTACTACAAAATATAATTGCTTATTCTCAAGACTTATGCAGAATTATTCAGAACTCTTCATATTTAGATCAACCTCCCTTAATCACTCTCATATCTGAAATATTACTTAATGATCAACAGTCTGACAATTCAGTATCCAAATTATAGACCATTTTGTTAAGTTACAAGTCCATTTTAACAACTAAGCAATGGAACACAATGACTAAAAGCCTACTTTCGTAGTCTCTCCCAGACAGAAAAACTTAAAATTATATCTTCAGTAAAATTTACTTATTGGGGTCAATATTGGAGTGTATTTACTTGGAAGTATTTACACAGAACATTTTTAACTCCTGACAAAATTGCTAAATTCAGAAAAATCGAATAACATAATTTGCTGGAGATGTCGAACACCATGTAATGCAGATTGGCTCCATATTTTCTATGATGGCTCTAAACTAAGGAATTTTTGTAGAGATATTGATGTTTTTCTTTCAGCTTTATTTTCAGATAACTTCATATTAACTAAAACTTTATTTTTTCTTAATGTTGATGAAACTTTTTATTTGAATAAATCAGATTCATACTTAGTATGGACAATATTAGCAATAGCCAGGAAATATATTACAAGGAAATAGACCTCGACTACAGACTCTTGGTGAATTTCTCTCCTTACTAAAAGAAACCATAAACAAGTCAAAACTAAAGAACTTAGAATATATCTGAGGAGTTTTACTAACAATCCATTGACAAAGGTTTCAAACCTAACTGAGACTTTCCAATCTGATTTTTAACCCTGTTAATCATTATTTGTTTGCTTCACTGAAAGCTTTTTTTTCTTAAAATATTTGTACTATTCAAACATTTTTCAGGCCTATGTAAACAATGTAAATAGTTGATTTAGTTTCATTGTTGTTAAAAGTTGTTTGCTCAGTATAATCAATGTATTAGACAGCATTTATTCTCTTATTTTATTCTTAATAAAAATATTGGAAAAAAATGGAGCCAACAGTCACAAAAAGGAACTGCATTTTGGGCCATGGGCCACACAGGTAAAGCAAGTCCAACTACCTCTGAATGTTTTCCTTGTGTTGGGCCTCTGAACAGGAGTGAAGACACAGACCACCCTTTCCAGGTACAAAAGGTCCCGGATGATTACCAGAATTTGAGAAACTATGTGGTTAGGTGCATGGAAGGAAGGTCAGGATACCATAATGGACTCCTGGTTGGTCTCAGATGAAAAAGGTCTATTCAGGGGGTAAAGTCAATACAAGGGAAAACATAATGGTCACAGCCAAAATGGACCTAACACAATGACTTTGGCCTTGTACATTTTACCTTCTCTAGGATTCTAGGAATAAAAAGAAATGGGGAGGTTTTTCCACAGTGCGAGTCCTTAAACCTCTTGTATTAGAGGCAACATGGGATATATGCAAATGACCCTTCAAGGACATCAGGTGTTTCAGCTATACGGCAATTCTGAATACCCATGGCCTTTTTTCTTTTTAAGTCTATTTATGGACAAATTAAGGTCAATAAAGCCAAACCCCAATAGCTGCGAACATGCATGTTTTAGCCTTCTTATGGCATCATCAGCAGAGCATAAGTGGAATGTCTGACTAACCTCTAGAAACACAGGGTTGTGGTACCCAGCTGATATCCATAACCATTAGGGTGTCTGCAAAATATCCCAACCAACAAAGTAAAACAATAAGTAAAAAGGTCACACAGAAAAAAAACACATCAGTAAAAACAGAGTCTAGCTTTGCTAGATTATTCTTTTGGCTTTTACTGATTGGTTTTCCTGTGTGAGCTTTTTACTCATTGCTTTAGTTTGTTGGTTGGGATATTCTGTAGATACCCTAATGGGTTATGGATATCAGCTGGGTATGATAACCATGAGTTTCTGACTAGAAAACCCTGAGGAAGTAGCAGAGGAAATAAGGTTTGAATGGAAGAGGCCTTCAAAATGGTGTTTAGCTGAGAAAGATCCAGAAGGGGTCTCCAGGTGCCTTCCTTCCTCAGGACCAACAATATTCTGGAGTAAAACCTCTTCCCCCTCTGAGGAGTTGGAATTTCTTGAATCATTCATTGCACCAACAGGCCATGAAGAACCTCTGGAAAAAAAGTGTAGCTGTTCCCTAGGAGGCTGAGGAATGCCCAAAAAGGGGGGGGGTCCAAACCATGTAATAACCCTGGCAAATTATGGAAAGAACCCAGGCGTCTTGGGTGATTTTTACCCAAACAGGAAGGGACAGGGAGAAAGAAGAATGTGACTCAGAAGAACAGGATAGTCAGACTGCACCTGGTTTGTCAGGAAAAGGAGTACAAGGAGTTTGGGTAGCCCTAGCAGGGGGCACCCTTTTTACCTTTGGGGGAGGGTGAGATTGTCTACAGAAAAAGGTGGGCTTGTTAAGATAATTTCTCTGTAAGAGAAAACAAAAATATAAGGCCTTGCTCTTTTCTTGCAGGGACTTAAACAACTCTGCAGCAGCAACACCAAACAAATGTTTATTATCCAGACGAGCATCCATCACTTTAGCCTTGATATCATCAGGGAAAGGCTGAAGTCTGAGCTAGGAATACCTCCTCAAACCAGATCCAAAAGCAGCAGCCCTAGATGAATCATCAGCTGCATTTAATGGAATAGTGAGCTACTTTGGAGGACGTCCTGAGCAAAGCAAGAGCAGAGGCCTTCTCCTCAGAATCAGAGAGATAAGAAATAGCCTGACCAGTTTGAGAGAGAGAAAAGCCAAAACATACCTAGTCATGTGTGTCTGATAGTTAAACAGCTCTAAAGGCTAGGGTAGCAGATGTATACAACCTTCTTACCCAGTCTCTCCACGGTTCTGCTGTCCTTATCAAATGGCAGCAATTTAGTGGACGGCAACAATTTGGAAGGCTTATCAGAAAACACTAACACCACAGAGGGGTAAGCAGAGGGAAAAAACAGAAACTCATAGTCTCGGGCAGTTTATAAAACCTATTAGGTTTTGGGGGCAGGGAGTTGGGAAACAGGAGCCTGAGAATCAGCAGAAATAGCATCCAGCAAAGCAGCAAGAACCTGAGGAACACCAGAGGGCCTAGGAGATTCCATTTGCAAAAGCTAATAGTGCCTCTTTTGAATGTCAGATACTTCAGCACAGTCCCATTTAAAAAATCCCATCATTCTGGAAACAGTACCACCAAAGGAAATCTCATCAAAAGGAGAGTTAGGACTGATACAATCTTCTTCTTCAGAATCATAGTCAAGTGGAGAAGGAATCTGTGAGGAATATGTCAGGGACTCATCAGAGTCAGCAACATCCTCATCAGAAGAATCCTGCTCCCTAGGTATCTTAACATGGGGGTAGAAGATCAGGGGAAACAGAAAAGAAGCACCCTGTGGAGGCCTGAGAGCCATAAGGCATTAAACAAACCTTGAATGAAGTTCTGCCATTCACTCTGAGGATCTTTGGAAGCAGACAAAATATGTTGAGTTTTCTGCTTCTTTTTGAGTGGGATGTCGGCCTTGAAAAATTTTGGAGGGTCTGACCCCTGACGGCACTCTATAATGGTGGTTGGGACCTCTTCTCTAACTAAAATTTGAGGAGCACCCTAGGTCCTTTAGTAATAACCAGCCACGGTTTCCCTCTGTAATCAGAGGTGGATGCCTGCAAAACCTCCATGGACATGCATGGAGTCAGATCCATGCCAGCCTCTGAAGCGGTCATGGGAGAGGAATCCAAGAAAAAAAAATGGACACGCCTCCGGACTTTCACCATACTCAAGAGAGATGTCCGGTGGAGGTGGAGAGCTGAAGAATCAGACCTAACTTTCTTGGCTTTTTTCTTTGTAAACGGCTGGTTCTCAGGCCAGGAAGATCCTTCCATGGTATCCTTAAGCCAACAATTTAAGACTTTAGTTCTCAATATAAATCACTAGGGAAAAAAGCGGACTCCTCAATGTCTTAGGGACAAAGGACTGACAAATCTCGCAAGATGTATGGTCGTGTGAAGTGCCTACACAGAACAAACACTGCTTGTGACGATCTTTATGTGAAATTTGCCTCCCACACTGTCATTTCCCCTTTCTGGATGACATGAAACCCAAAAAACAGATTACAAGGCAAACATAAGATAAAATCAGAAACCTCAATGAGGTATTTGCATGAAAACTGTAGAACTACAAGATGAACAGGCGTTCAGACCCACAACAGAAGATGGCATTTAAACTGGTGACAAAAGTTCTGGGGATGGTACGTCCAGACGTCACCTTTATGCCCTATGCTGTGAATAGGGAGCAGCCATGTACGGCATATCCTTTACAAACAAAAGGCTTTTATATACTGGCCAAACATTGAGCTGCCATTGGCAGGGGACTCCTAAAGTAAAGGATACTGCAACAGTGATATGGAAGGATAACTGCTAATCAAGATAGTCTTATTCCTGCATGACAGACACTTCTTTCGGGTCTATATCATATATTCGAAATTCCAAAATATCGAACACCATAAGCTCGATCTTGGAATTTCGAAATATGATAACACTGAATACTCAGAATAGCAATTTTTTTCCCCAGGGAAATAATTTGCTGTTCCGAAAACATACACACAACACAAGCACACCAAAATAAATAAACCACACACATACACTTAACAAAACCCTACACTAAACCATACATACATTCCTATCTATCCACTAACCTTAACCCGCACCCTAACCCTAAGGTCCATAACTATCGCACACTTACCCTACGAAACTATACACAAACAAACTAATAAATACACACACATACACTTAACAAAACCCTACTTCTAACCCTACACTAAATCATACCTACATTCCTATCTATCCACTAACCTTAACCCACACCCTAACCCTAAGGTCCGTAACTATCGCAATACATTGGAGGAAATAGCGAAGCCACGGAACGGCCCACCAAAACCTTGCCCTAGGTAAGAATTCGATATTCCACGGCTTCGTTATTTTCATCCTTCAATGTAGTTGGTTCAATATTATAACATTCAAAGTTTTGCAACTTCGATGTTATAATATAGACCCCTTCTTTCAAATTAAGAGCTATATCAAATACAATCCCACCACTAGTATGAATGCATAAATTAAGAAAGGTAAAATCAGGCTAAATAAGAAATCTACAGTCTTTCAGGATTGTTAGCTTTCATGTCAACTGGATGAATGTATGTTCCTCCAGAAATAAGCGCAAGAAAACTATTAAGTAAGTCAAGGTATCTATGGAGGTTTCTAATCAACCCAAAAGTGTGTTGAAGATCAGTCAACAATTTCCTAGGCAAATACAGGGCTCTCCCTCATCCCCAAATTAAATACAATGGTTCATTCCAATCACATTATACAGAAAAAGCCAATCCAATTTCTCACCAATTTAACCTGCCACCTCAACCCCCTAGCAAATCTATACATACAGACATTATTCAGACAGAAGCTTACCTAAGATTACACACCTACCTTCCAATTTTAAAATTGCCACCACAAAAAAAAAAAAAAAGTAAGCTGTTATGTTACATAAAATGTAATGAATGATTAAAAACACAGGAAAATCATCACAGAAACATCCACAGGCTTACATTTGATAAACAGAATAAATACATTAAAAGACCACACTCACAGGTTTCTCCTAATGTAAGAGCACCAGTCACAGAAATAGTATCATTTAGTCCTGGGAAAACATTGGTACTCAATTTCAACTACCATAACAATTCCCTATATTCCTGCCTATTTTCCCAGATCCATCTCAACATATTTGGGATTCTTTTTTCAAATTAAAAAATAACCGTGATTTCCCTTCTCTGAGCCAGTGATCAAGAAGCCTCAATCCTTATCACTGCCACTGGTGGGGAACACTCACAGTGAGAAAGAGAGACACACACAGTATTTTCAGATGCAGTCATCTACACTGAGCACAATTTCCCTTAAGAGCACACAGACAATGCACACTCCAGTCCTTAGGCTGGGCTTTCTCTCCAGGCCCCAAAGAAGACCCCTTCTGCTACTGGACTCCTGCCAGGTTCTCCTGGGCCAAGCCCATGAGCTCCCTAAGCCTTGTCTTGAGGTTTAGAACATATGCCACAACAGAATCAAATACAAGGCACCCCTCACCCTAGGCCCATGCAGCAACTCAAAGGGTAAAAACTTGTGGATTCCTGGTGTACCTCTCTATATGCAAACAGATGGGGCAGATGTTTCCCGCTCTCTCTTAAACTAGTCTGAAAATGCCCTTAGTATGATGTTCAGTATAGACTTTAACCTCTCCACAAGACCACTAGTCCGAGGGAGGTAAGGGGTAGCCTTTAAGTGCTTCACCCCACAGTGCTCCCACAAATAAGCCACAGATCTGACATGAAATTGGCACCTCTGTCAGTGAGTATTCCTCTCGGGAAACCTACCCTGCCAAAAATATCTAACAAAGCATTAGCCACAGTCTCTGCCTCACTGGAGGACAGAGCCACTGCCTCAGGGTATCTAGCATAATCTACTACCATTAGGATATATTTCTTCCCTGTGGAACTTTGGGTACTCAGAAGCCCCACAATATCCATACCTACCCTCTGAAAAGGCTTTTCAATCACAGTCAAAGCAGCTTTGACCTTGTCTCCTACCTTGGCTACTTTTTGGCACTGCTCACAGATCCTGCAGTACCCTGCTACATCCCTTGCAATCCCAGGCCAACAAATAAATTTGCATAATACATCTCTTTGTACACTTTATGACCATATGACCTGCAAAAGGAATGTCATGGGCTATGGCTAGAAGTGCCAGACAGTAGGGTCTGGGCACTACCAATTACTTTACTACCTCATCTTCTAGCCCTCCTTCAGGGGGTCTACCCTCTATAAAGTAACCCTTTGTTCCAGTATTCAGACTCCCCTTTTCCTTGAGAATAAGGTGCCTCCTTAGCTACCCTCCCTCAAGCCTTGTAATGTAGAGTCCTGGGGCTGGGCTTTCTCTCCAGGCCCAAAATTACACTCCCCACTGACCACTAAAGAGCTGAGTCCTTAGCTGGATGTTCCAAGCCAAGTCCTCCACAACCCTCTCTGTGAAATCAGTGCTCTCAGTGTACCTGTTCAAAGTAGCTGACACACTGACACTGACACTGACACACACACACACACACACACACCTGGGAAAGGCTGGAACAGCTTACCTACTCTGCCACTGCAGCCCAGGCAATAAAGTAGATTTGCTGCCACCAGAACAGCCAAAGTTAGCTACTTTAAGGATCTTACCAGAGTACCCAATTACACTTAGGTTTTCACTAAGCAGCAACAGTTTCAGAAATGTGGAGCCATGGTGCCACTAAATAAATGCAAGTACTCTCAAAGTTAAATAAGACCAGCCACAAGGACAGCTTTAGATATAGTTAATAATAAAAACACGACAATACTGAACATCTAGCTCCACGTAACCTTATTTGTTTTCTGCTCTGCCTTTTTTCCTCCTAGAATTCTATCCAGTAAATCTGTATTTTTCCACCTTAATTGAAATACAGAGTATCCTGTCTTACAGCTATAAACTCAGATCTCCTCCCCCAGAAAACGGCAACAGAATATTGCTGCAAACAGTCTGAAACAATGTATGTTGCATGTTTCTGTAAATTCCAGACCTGTTACAATCTATTAAACTGTCCTGTTATTTAGGCAGTGTACCTAGGAAACCCTGTTGAGCCCTGTACTTTAAAACGACCAGCTGAACAATTCCCCTCTATCCCGGCATTTTTCCCTTCTCTCCCAACTACTGAAACCCTATGCAGAACACTTAATTATTTTTATTAAACACTGTAGTGCTCCTACCCATCTTCCAGTACTCCATAAGGGCACAAAACGAAAACGTCACAGAAGGGTCTATCCTACAATGTATTATGGTTGTATTTTACTAGCTTTTTACCTTTAAATTGGCTCCTAAACCTACTGATAGTCTTCCTTCATCTATTGCCTGCTTCGCTCCCTTCCCTGCCCCCATTTACCACATGCCCCCAGTGGTCCTACCTTTATTACAAACAGTAACCACTCCCACCTTTCAAACAACCTATAACATCACTACAGCTATACTACCTCCTACAGCTACTCACTACTATCCCTCCTACTCAGCTAATATGTACAAGCACACCATACCTATACTCACTGCATGCATAGTCCTTGCATACATCACATCTTACCAAACCTCCACCATTCCTGCACTCGACCACTACCATTGTACCACCACACACACCACTACTTATATCCCACCTCTACTCTATTACTCTCCCATCAGGTCAACAACCTTCCCGATGCACCCTCTACATAGACTACAGACCACAATACCTAAACTAAAAACAACCCCACAACTTACTGTAACAACCCCTACCACCATACCGATTACCCACAGAACACAATCAAAAAACTTCCCTTATAAGCAAGCATATCCAGAAATTGATAAAACTAATAATTTCATACATATCCACCTTAGCAGTCAGTGGAGACATCCATCCCAATCCTGGCCCCTCAATCTCCAACTCCTTCCCTCATAATCAGACTACAAACCACATCTTCTCCCAAATCACAGCCAATGGAAAGCCAACCAAACTCCTTCTGATAAGCCTAAATATTAGAATTATATGCAACAAGGTGCATGACCTCCATGCCAACACAGACTTCTACTCCCCTGATGTAGTGATCTTACAGAAACATGGTTAAAACCACACATTACTAATGAGCAAATCCTCCTTACCGGTTACAATATACTAAGAGTAGACCAACTAAACAAAAAAGGAGGTGGTACAGCTATAATATTTAAACAGCATCTAGACATCCAGATCTTAAAGTTAGCAGCTCCCCAAACAGGTAAGGAAGAGATAATATATACCAACTTTAAAATAAACCAAAATAAAACCCTAAACATAATAGGTTGCTACTTCCCACCTGGCCAAAACATCCCTCCACTTCAAAACCTCCTCAGCTGGACTAACCACCACCTACTCCAAGAAACTTTAATTCTAGGAGACTTCAACAACTGACTGGCAGTCCTGTTCTAGTAACCACCCAACCCATCATGTAAACCTTCATGGCTTCACCCAACTAGTCCAGTCACCTACTACGATAAATAAAAACTCCAACAAATACACTACCCTTGACTAGATACTAGTCAATAAGAGCCCCCAGTCGTATATAGCAGGCTGCCTACCTGACAGCCTCAGTGATCACTCGCCAATCTTCCTACTAAGAAAACACCTTTATAAAGCGAAACCCATAATCACGGTCAAATACGCAAAAAAACTAACTTCAACCCACTCTCATTCAGCTCATCCCTTGTAACTGGCAACCTCTAAAATACCTCAAGCTAGATGACGCAGTTGACTACTTTGATAAAACATTCCTAAGCATCCTTAATTACCACGCCCCCATAAGATGTTCCCGAACTAGAGCCCAACCATCCCCATGGCTACAAAAAAACACTAAGTCTGAAATAAAGAACAGGGATAAAGCCTGGGACAACTGGTGCAAAAAATACAGTTGTGTACACTTACCATAAATGTAGATGTTCGAATGTATTCACTGTTGCAGTCATTACATTTGGGTTATCTGCTTGCAGTAGCCCTCAGTCGGCCTGATTAACAAAGTCTTGGGTCCTGCATCAGTTGCTGTCCCTTCTTCCATGACGTCAGGTCGTCAGGGGTATAAAACAAGCAGCCGACACCATTACATCAGTTTTTCTTTCCCCAGATGTCAGGTGCCCCCCTAATGGGGAGCAATTAAATATAAAAGTACAATGATATACCTCCAACAGAAAAGCAAATACACCAAAAAGGCTTTTAAGCATATTAAAGGAAAGTAGAGGTATAGCCAAAAGAAGTTAGGGGGCTGGAGGGAGGGTAACCAGGACTGCAACAGTGAATACAATCGAACATCTACATTTATGGTAAGTGTACACAACTGTACTATGTCCTTCGTGTTTCACTGTTGCAGTCATTACATTTGGGTAGATTCCCAAAGCTGTGGTTAGGAGGAGGAAT
This sequence comes from Protopterus annectens, assembly GCF_019279795.1. Lineage (NCBI taxonomy): Eukaryota > Metazoa > Chordata > Ceratodontiformes > Protopteridae > Protopterus > Protopterus annectens. The sequence goes on from NC_056733.1 coordinate 91,301,369, forward strand.
TTAGATAGCATTAGGACCAGCTATAAGGCCCTGAATGACTGCAGTGGTAAAGCCAGCTCTGGATTTAGAGAAAATTGGCAAATGGTAATGCTTGGTGAAAGTATGTAAAGAACTCCAGGTAGCAGCTTCTCGGATGTCCCTGGTAGGGACACCCCTGAGAAAGGCTGTAGAGGTAGATGCAGCCCTGGTGGAGTGAGGTCTGATCCCCTGGGGGATAATTTTTCCATGGTGCTTATAACAGAAATGAATGCAATGGCATATCCATTTAGAAATGATTTGCTTTGAAATAGCCTTCCCCTCTGCCCCTGCAGCAAATGCTACCAGCAGTAGTTCAGATTTACTTTGAGGTTTAGTCTTGTCCAAGTAGAATCTGAGCTGTCTGTGCACATCTAAGGAATGCAATATCCGTTCCCCTTTGTTCTGTGGATAGGGAAAGAAGGTTGGCAAATGAATGGACTGATTAAGAGCCACACTGGATACCACCTTGGGCATGAAGGATGGATCGGTTCTGAGGGACACCCTGTTCGCATGAAAGATGATGAAAGGCTCCACTGCCATAAGGGCCTGTAATTCAAATACCCTCCCAGCTGAAGTGATTGCTAAAAGGAAAGCTGTTTTCCAAAAAAGAAAATTTAGGTCTGTAGTAGCAGCTGATTCGAAAGGAGGTAGAGTGAGTTTCTACAAAACAAAGTTAAGGTCCCAGGCTGGGGTTGGAGCTCTCCTGGGTGATCTTAAATTTTTGGCCCCTCTGAGGAACTGCTTGAGCAATGGATGAGCATGGATTTTAATGGAAGAAAAAGACAGGCCCTTGTGAAGCATCTCAGTTAAGTATTGTAAAATCTGAGGTAAATTGGACGCTGCTGTGCTCATCCCTTGAGACTGGTTCCAAGCACAGAATCCTTTCCATTTTTCAGCATAAGATATTCTAGTGCTAGGCCTCCTTGCCTCTAAAATGATATCCATCACAGGTTTACTGAGGGATGGTAAAGGAGAGATTATGTAATTAGCCAGGCTGCAAGGTTCAGTGTTAGAAGCTGAGGGTGCAGAATCTGGTTCTCGTGTTGAGACAACAGGGAAGGAGTCTGAGGCAGGTGCCATGGGGATAACTGTGACACACTGCACAGGAGGGGTAACAGTGTTGGCGTGGCCAGTCTGGAGCAATCAAAATCATCTTTGGTTTGTCCTGTTTGATTTTTAGTAGTACTTTGGAGAGCAGAGGGGGGAAGGCATAGACTGATATTTTTTCCAGCTGAAGGACACAGCATCCACTTTCCAGGCTTGTTTGTGGGGAGTCCTTGTGCAAAATGTGCCCAATTGGTAGTTCTGGGGAGAGGCAAACAGGTCTATATCTGGGCTCCCCCATTTGCTTGTCAACGTGTTGAAAATCCTTGGTTCAGTTTCCACTCATGTGGGTCCATGAGGTTTCTGCTTATTCTGTCTGCCAGTGTATTTAACTTTCCTGGCAGGAACTGAGCTTGTAGGTGCACTTGGTAGCTCAAGGCTGTGTTCCACAATGCCATGGCTACTATGCAGAGGGGGGTAAGAATGTGTGCCCCCCTGCTTGTTTATGTACCACATAACAGTGGTGTTGTCCATCTTTACCATTAGTTGTCCTGGAAGAATGTGGTCCTTGAAGGCTGTCAGAGCATTCTGTACAGCTAACATTTCTTTTTGATTGATATGCAGGTGCATTTGACTTGGGTTCCATTTGCCCTGAATGCTCTTCCCTGCCAGGTGAGCCCCCATGCATAGTCTGATGCATCTGTTGTTAGGGTTTGGGCGGCAGGGGGTAGTGTTTAAGGTAGTCCCTTGTTTTGGTGGCAGGCCTCTGCCCACCAAAGGAACTCTAGGCGTAGGCAAGGTATGACAGAAATCATTGCTTCTAGATCCTGAGAATGTTGACACCATATGCTTTTTAGATGCCACTGTAGTTTCCTCATATGCAGTCTTGCATATGGAATTTGAAGAATGCAGGAGGCCATGAACTCCAAGGCTTGCAGTATTTGTCTTGCAGATAGCAGGGTCTTTGTGGCCACTTATTTGAAGTAGGTTGTCAAATGAATTAGTTTCTCTGGCGTGAGGTAGGCCAGCTGGGAAGTTGTATTCGAGCTTGCTCCCAGGAATATAATTTGTTGACAGGGTACCAGGTGTGATTTCTTTTCATTTATGGTATACCCCAAACAAGTTAGAACCCTTTGTACAAAGGCCAGATGATTCAAAAGTATGTCCTGGCTTTTGGCCTGAATTAGACAATCGTCCAGGTATGAATATATTTGAATATTTCTTTGCCTGCAAAATGCAATAACTGGAGCTAGGCACTTTGTGAATACCCTGTGTGCAGTAGATAAGCCAAAGGGCAGTGCAGAGAACTGATAGTGCGTGTAGCCTGCTTTGAAGCATAGGTATCTTCTGCAAGATTCCCTGATAGGGATGTGCAGGTATGCTTCTTTTAAATCTAGTGTTGCCATCTTTGCCTAGCATAGGAAGTAATTGTTGAAGAGTCAGCATCTTGAATTTTGGAATCTCCAGAAAGGTGTGTAGAGTAGACAGGTCCAGGACAGGACGCCATGAATTGTCTTTTCTGGGTACCAGGAAAAGTCTTGAGTAGAATCCTTGTCCCTTTTCCTCTTCTGGTACCAGTTGAATAGCCCCCATGCTTAAGAGAGAAAGTACTTGTTTTTGGGCCTCTTCCCACTGATTTGGGGGTAGGTCTGGCCACCAGCTTGGTGTTGGCAACATATGGAAGTGAAATCTGTATCCCTGGGACACTATATTTAAAACCCATTTGTCGTGGGTAATGAGTTCCCAGTTCTTTGCATGAAGAGCAATCTTTCAACTCAAAGGGGCAGCCAGTTGATAAGTACTTGGAAATTTTAAAAGGAAGTCATTGTGACAGTTTACCATAGGGGGGAGTCTTATTACTCCCAGATTTGGAAGTGGAGCCCCCCCCCCCAACACTGCTTAGTCCTGTGTGTCCCCTGGGTCTGAAACCTGGGGTTTTTGCTATGTCTGGGTTTGGCTTGAGAAGACCTAGAAGGGGCTGGAAAGGACCAATTCTTAGAAGGCCAGTGTCTACTAAATCTAGGAGGCTGAACTTGTAAGAAATCTTTAACAGTTTGCATAGATTTAGCTTTATCTTCCATCTTTTTAAGAACTTCCTCAGCCTTGTTGCCAAACAGGCGGTCCTGATTTAAGGGAGCATCCAACAATTTAGCTTTAACATGATCAGGCAAAGATTGTTCCTTAAGCCAAGCATGCCTTCTGAGCACAGACCCAGTAACAGCGACCCTGCAAGAGGCCTCTAATGAATCAAAACCACATTGCAAAGTATGTTTTCCAACTTGTTCAGCAGAATGCATTAAATCCTGTAATTCTTTATTTTTCACACAGGTCAGGAATCAACATAATTTTCTGTTTAAGCAATCCAATAACGCATTGCTGATACTTAACATATGAAACTGACAGTTTAAAGCCCTAATGGCCAAGGTTGCAGAAGTGTAAACCTTCTTACCCCATCTATCCAGCGCCCTGGAGTCTCTATCAGAAGGGATAGGATTTTTAGTAGTAGAAGCCTTAATGCCCTTGAGCCCCTGAGAAATAGTCTCTGGATCCGCAATAGGATTTTTAAAAAGAAACTTGTGTGACTCAGGAACCCTGTAGTATCTGTCTGGTTTTCTGGGAGCAGGAGGCAAGGAATCAGGGGCCAAACTAGATTCCGAAAAAGCATCATCAACCCAGGTAACCTCCGAAAATATCACTCCTAACTTCACACACTCCTCCACTGGCGTGTTACCTCTTTCTACAATCACCAACCCCCGCCCCGCAACTGCATCAGTTAGACAACTAGACCCCCTTTAAACCCGTTCCATCCTCTACAATAAACAAAAACTACTAGCTTCTTAAAACTAAATTTAAACTACCCAGAAAATAAGCAGACATCCTACTAAATCCTTACCCACTAGATTAGTAGCAGACATCCTCCTGCGTGAACTTCATCTTGCAGTTGACGCCTAGCCTTCCCAGTATCACTTTGTACCATAGATTCTTCACACACATAATTGTGTTCCCATCTCTCAGAAAGTCTCACACGCTGCTAGGACAGATTCTCACATAATTAAGATCTCCTTGTCAGAAAGTTATGTCACCCTCAATTAACAGATTCTTCACGAAATTTTCCCTCCAGGCCCCTCCACAGATCTAACCAATAATTCCCCTACACCTCTCACCACTTCCCACTCCACTAACCACCACCGCCATTAGCTATTCTCCTACCACTCAGATTACCTCCTCCTTCCAACACTCAACACTGTTTCACAGATAACCTCCCTAACCACCACTCACTCCAACACACTTTTCTTTTTTTCTCTAACACTGTCCCACAAGAAGAAATGCAGGTTCTCTTTCTCTCACCTTCCCCTCTCTCTCTAAAGCTTTCATCAAACCCTCAGCTACACAAACAGACTCTCTTCAGCTTAACACATCCCTCTCTCAAGTCATCTCTCTCAGAGTTAACCTATTCTTCTCTCAACCAGTCATCAACTGTTTTCAGAGCGTTTATCTGACGCTACCAAACAGTTTCCCCGTCAGGTTCCCTAATCCCAAGCCCCCCTCCTCTATCCTATTTTTCAAGGTCCATCCTGGCATCCCTACTCTCTATTGACAACAACACTACAGCCTCACAGCAGACACATGACACATCACATGCAGCCCTCCCCCAACTATCAAACTGCAAAACACACCTATCCAAACTTTTCTCTACTGAAACTTCAATGCTTCCCATTCAATAAACCCAAACAAATAAAAAAAAAACAAATTTCCCAAACCAAAACTCCAACCTAAAAGCCTTACCTTACACTCGGCACTCACAGAAAGCTTTCACCCACCCATCCACCAGAAGACAAATTACTAAGAGTAGAAACAGACCACAAATAGAAACTAATTTGATAAATAGAATTTAATTACCACTAAATATCTAAAAACCATGAATTGCAAAAAAGAGCACAAAAACTACAAGCAGCATATAGATTTTTGGCACTACTACCAAAGCTTTGGGTTTTTTGGCAAACAGGTAGGTATCTTAATATCTAGGTAGGTTCATAGGTAAACCTAAGCTATCTGTGTCCTTTATTTATAAGCTGTGATTAATTAACTTGATTAATTAACTGATCCTCTGTCAAGCAGAACCAATGAGGTGATCCCAGTGTCCCATTTTCTGGTTATCCATCCACTCGTCCTAGGCGTCTTCTCTTGAAGGTAGCGAGAGGCTCCTGATTGATGTAATTTTTTGAAGCATTTTCCCTCTGGGTGAGGTCTCTCTATCCCTCTCCATCCTCCAGTACGTTTGTTTATTTTTTTAGCGAGATAGAGCTTTAGATGGCTGCATGATGACACTGACTCTGACTAGTAGGCATGTCCATCAATTCAATTTGAGTTGGACATGGTTTTTGTAAGTCAGGCAGAGATCACTTGAGTAGCGATATGCCACACTGTACACAGCTGGAGGTTTTTCAGTCGGGCTCCATAGGACATATGTTTGAGACTCTTGTGAGGTACATCCCAAATGGGGCATTGTACTCTATGATGGATCTAATGAGTGACTAGTAGAGGGGCACTACAACCTCTTTATTTCTAGATGCGAACCCTTTAGTAATTAGATGGGCCACACAGAAGGATTTCCTAACTACTTTGTCAATATGATTGTCAAAGGAGAGATTACTATCTACCTGGGTCCCCAGATCTCTTATTACCTCTTCTGTATTAAGGGGGCTGCCAGCTATATGGTAATTCGTGGGTGTTTTGTTTTTCCCAAATGGGATGACTATGCATTTTTTGGCATTTAGCTTGAGGCCATGACTTTGACACCAGGTGTCCGTCTCAGTAAGGCCCTTCTGGAGGATGTCCGTGTCAGCCAGAGAGTCAATTATGGCCCCCAGTTTGCAGTCATCTGCGAACTTGGTTAGCCACAGTCCTCCTGTGTTTGCCTGTATTTCTGAGAAGTATATGCCGAACAGTAGGGGTCCCAGGACCAAGCCTTGAGGGATACCACTTGTGACTGGTTTAGAGTCGGACCTGGAGCCCGCTATTCTTACTGTGTAAGTTCTGTCTGTAAGCCAGTTGGCAACCCATCACATGACATAGGGGTTTATGTTCAGGCTGGTGAGTTTTTCTGTAATACTCAAGTGGGGAATGGTGTCGAAAGCCTTGGCGAGGTCAAGGTAGGCTGTGTGAACCACCTTTCCCTCGTCTATGGCCTTGGTGACTGTCTCGAAGAAGTCAACCAATTTTAGTAGGCATGATCTGCCCTTAACAAAGCCGAACTGGGTCAGGTCAAGTGTTTGGAGGTTCTCAATGTCTTTGTTAATGAGTTCCATGGTGATGCGCTCCACAGCCTTGCAGACCAGGCTAGTCAGGCTTATGGGGCGACAGTTACCAGGGTCAGTTGTGGCCCCTCCTTTGTGGAGAGGAATAGCCGTTGCTGTGTGCCATTCTATGGGCACGTAGCCTGTGGGGAGGCTGAAGTTAAACAGCGTGTTTAGGTGGGGGTTAGTTCGTTCTGTAGTTTGTGCAAGACGCAGCCTGGGACACCATCTGGTCCCACTGATGCTGTGTTTTTGGCTTTTGAAAGGGCTGTTTTCACCTGTGCGTCTGTGATTTGTGGGACACTTCACTTTTCCGTTACTGTTGTGGGCCCTTTTGGAGGTGAGAGGGGGGTGAAGTTTACACTGAATCTATCTGCCAGGATGTTGGCAATATCAGTAGGTTCAGTATATTTTGTGCTATTTTGCACTAGTTCAGTGCATATCTGCGAGTTGCCACTTAGATTCTTAACATAGCTAAAGAAGGGTTTGTGGTTATCTTTTGAATCCTTGGCTATTTTTCTTTCAAAGTTAGCCTTGGATGACTTTATGGGGGACCTTAGTTTCTTACTGATACTGATCAGGGATGTCTTTCCTTCTTGGAATTTGCTTTTTTTCCTGAACTAGTTTCCTCCTCCTGCTGTATAGCCTGTTTATTGCAGGGGTCCACCAAACTGGTTTCCTTCTCTTAGAGGAGCGAGTCTTGGTTTTGCTAGGGATGGCATGATCCATGCATCCTTGTAGGTGCTGATAGAGTGCATATGTAAAGGTTTCTGCATCTTGTAGCATTATCCTTTAGCGTGGGGGCTGTGAAACTTACCACCTCTGTCTTAAGTAAGGTGAAGTTTGCTTTAGGAAAGTTTTTTACTGTGGTTTCCGTAGTTGGGGATGGTGGTGGGGTGTGGACATCCAGAGTGATTAGTTTACGGTCTGATCTAACCAGTGACAGGTTGACCTCCAGTGTGGAGCACCTGTCGCCCATATTGTTGATGACCAGGTCCAATATGTTTTCACCTCTGGTAGGGGAGTTTTTCATCTGATCCAGGGTGTTTGAGTTGATGAATTCCAGGAAGCGCTGGGCCTGGGAATTTGTACTCGGGTAGTATTCCCACTGAATGGTAGGGTAACTGAAATTGCCCAATATCACGGTGTTCGGTAGGACCTTCATGTTTTCCAGTGTTTCCAGAAAGGTGGAGTGGTGGTCCTGGATCATGGAGGGTGATCTATAGCAGGCCACAATTTGCATTGCAGATTTGCCTGATGTTAGTTGCACATGGATGATCTCAGCGGTATCATGCCGCGCCACTAACCTGGAGGTGTAAATATCCTTGATGAATATGGATACACCCCCTCCTTTTGTGTTTTGGTCTGTGGTCTGTGTTCTGTGGCCGAAATGTGTGGTATGAGTTGTAGCCCCATAGTGGTTGGGTGCTCTCTGGAGCCTTGAACCAGGTTTCAGTTACTGCACAGATGTCGACCTTCTCCATACTGAGGAGTGCTTCGAGCGCGTGCATTTTGAGATTTAAACTCCTGGCGTTGAGTAGCATAACAGTCTGTTCCACTCTTGGGTGGAGACAGCTTAGCTTCCAGTTTGGCTGTATAATTGCATCTCTCGCATATGTTAATGTTTTGTGGTAGGAGGAGAGGGTTGTCTGTGTACATGAGGCTGTTGTAACATTGCCTCAGGATACCCAGATTCACCAGCTGGACTGGAGAGTGCACCTGAAGTTGGGTGAGCTGCTTAGTTGCTTGGTTGGTGAGAGGTGAATAAAGAGCCTTGCCGTGCTGGGCAATCAGTGTCAGGGTATATTAGTGCTTGCTATTAGGTCTGAGCAAGTGCTGGGCTGTAAGATGCTATTTTATCTCCACCTTACTCTACGCCTCTCCAATATTTACTAACCTTAGACAATGCAACCTAAATAAGCTCGAAACCTGCTACAACAAAATCGCCAAATGTGCCACAGGGGCTTCATACCGTACTCACCACTGTCTCTCACTAGCAGAACTGGGCTGGCTAGAGTTCCCCCATCTCCTTCAATGGTACCAACTCGCACTCGCCCACAAACTAATAAACCAACCATTAAAAGTCCCATCTCTCCACAATCTACTCCAACCCTACATAACCACGAGACCACTAAGATCCAGCCAAAAAAAAAACGTTTACAGGTGACAAGAGCCAATAACTCTGCTGTAGAAGCATTATTCTCCTGCACTATAGCCAAACTCTGTAACTCCCTCCCACCCTCAATTACCTCTAACTTCTTGCACCCACTTCAAATCCTTACTAAAATCATGCTTAAAAACTTGCCAGATATGCCCTTGCAACCCCCCCCCCCTCTAATACCATCCACTCTCCCCACCAACTACCTCTCTCGGCCCCCTATCAACAACCTACTCTTAGCAAGCTTGGCTTCTCATGTTCCCAGCTACCTACCACATAGTGCTAACGTCTTGTAGCAACAACTGCTAAAGGCTGTTACGTACCTCAAAAATAGATTGTATCAGTTGTTCACTGATGAATCTCAACTACATTTCTAAGCATGTTTAGTATATGTCACCATATTTAAAAATTGTACTATGTTCTACAGCTGTTTTACATCTATGTTTTATTCTTATCTTACATCTTCAGATGGACTAATGTCTATATTTTAAATGCTATGCTTTTTAACTGTATAATGTAAGTAATAAATGTAGAGCTTTTCTCCTTGGGGCTCTGCTGAAAATGGACCCGTGTCCAGTCTGACTCTCCCGGTCAACAAAGGTAAATAAATAAATACATAAAGCTATTTAAAATAAACACCAGAGTTTCAATCACAGGAAATATACATAAAAAAAACAACACAGATGGAAAGACTCAAACAGATACAGAAAAAACAACATTCAGCTAATCTCACTATATTTTTTAACTGACTGAAGAGTCACTGTTACCTAGTTACTTACTAAAGCAAGGCATGATGAAAGTGGATGAGTCTTGTCAGGCGCAAAAATAGAGTGCACTCCTCACATCTCTCTCTAGTATTCAAATACAATTTTAGTGCTGGCTGCAGAATTACATCACACCTGCTCACCTGACTGTGGTTCACACACTACCCTCTCACTAGAAACTGGGCCACTGATGTGTCACAATACACACATAGAATTTTAGCCAAGGTTTATTACAGCATGTGAAAACTAAAAAACAATTCCAACACTTCCACCCTTCCTGCAGAGACTAACAAGTCATTCTCTGGCTATATTAAGACCTGCGAGATAAAATCGTTATGGTCTAAGCCACGTAATTTAATTTCAAGTTATTTTTCTTAAGGTTAGCTGGGCCGAGCTTCATCGCTTCCCTTCCTGTACCCTCTGTTGAAATATATACATTTCATCAGTTACAATACATTCTGACATACATGTACATTTCTTTTCTGTCCAACAAGACCTACTGTTCACACATTTTTGACACAGGCAACTTTACAAATACATTTTAACACAAGTATCTGTACAAACCAATTTGATATTCAGATGACATATACACACACACACACACATATATATATATATATATATATATATATATGTATCTATGGATTCACTATGTAATTTCGAAATACTGAAATCCCGAATCTCAGTATTTCGAAATACATAACCAAAGACACCAAACGCCGAAACCCTAAAATTGCGAAATTCAAAATCCCGACGCTACACTACAGATACAACACACACACACAAAAACATATACACCACTTCCTCCCAACTCAAACATAATATCCCACACTACACCCCCCCCTATTTATATATATACCTACTCCGAGCTCGCACAGACACACACAAGCAACTCACTCCCACACATTATACACACCCTCGCACACACACGCATCACAGTCAAAACACACACTAACAGACACTAAAGCCCCTAACCAACAGACATACACATACATACACATACCCAAACTCGCATCTTAACATTCACACACCACAACACCAGAAGTACTAATTCAAAATATCTGTACTTTGGGATTTTGAATTTTGAGCTTCTGGTTTACTGGTATTTTAATTTCAAAATACTGAAATTCGGGATTTCAGTATTTCGAAATTAAAAAGGGAACACACACACACACACACACACACATATATATATATATATATATATATATATATATACATATATTTTTTTTTTTTTTACAAAATTCCAGCTAGCTATAATGGCATATGTTAAACATGCACTGCCCTACTCCCCCTGGCACAGCTGGTGCTACCTCACATCATAACAACTTTTTGCAGTTTTTACATAATTAATATGGAATGTCAGAATACTCTGTATTATTGCCATTTTTTTGGTCTTGCTATCTACATAACTGAATACTTTTAAAGCCTCCTGCCAATACAGTCCTGAAATATGGAATTCTTGGGGCTGTCCTTGACTTCATGAAGCTCACCTAGATTTTCCAACTTTAAATCCAGTCTGACTGCCTACCATTAGGCAAATGCTATGACTAGCTGTATGGAGGGGAATCCACTACAGCTAGTTCCTTGATCAAAATCTTCATCAACCACTGCTATGGAATCTGTGATTATATTAACTCCGTTTATTTATTTATTTTAAATGACATTTACTCAACACATTACTGAACTGCAATCTGATTTCACATACATAACAATGATAAAGGAAACACTTTCCACTACTGTGTATGTGCATCACACATACATGTTCCATCATGATTTTATTCTGTAGTCTTGCGCATTACAACATATTTCTTTTACGATTCTTAACACCAAGTTTAGTCATTATTTGAGTTCTGTTTTGTATACATCTTAAATGTTCCTTTTGAAAGTTACTTATTCAATCTTTTAATGATCTCATCTCTATTTCTTTTATTTCCTTTACAGTATTCAACATTTCATTTACAACAAATTTAATTCTTGATTTCCTCTTGCATGTAAAAGATTTTTTCAAGGAAACTTTATTGTATTTCCAAAAAAAGAAAATAAATACATTTTCAATTAGAACAATAATATGATAATAGTGAAAGAACAATGCCATTTTAAATAAGAGACGTGTTGAACTATTTACAGTATATACAAGGCCTAAAAATTATAAATAACATTATTGATACTCCAATAAAAAAGCTATCTTTTTCTTTCTCTTCAAGTTTTGATAGTTTTACTTCTTTAATCAACAGACATTGGATTCTGTTAGTAGAAGCCAATAAGAGATTATACTTTCTTCCAAGGATTAATAGAAAGTGGTTTGAGTTGAATCCTACATTCTTTTATTTTAGATTCTCTGATGACTATTTTTCAAAAAAAGACAAAAAAAAAAATAACCAAAACAAAGCAGATTGGATAATTTCCATTTCCTTGCCACTGCAGGGATGATCCATGAAAAAGATGAGCATTATTCAAAACACAACAATCGCAGATATTAAATAACACTAAAATGTTGGATAGAAAAAAGTATCTGAAACTAAAGCTTTCAAGAAATCATTTATAGTAGAACAAAATAGGGTTAGAGAAGAACATTCATAAAATATATTAATCCAAACAGCATTGCAGTCTTGTAAACATTTCCAACAAATTGCATTATTAACTCTATTATAATCAAAAAGACCTGAGGAAGCTTATTGAAGCGAAAGCGCTTGTCTGTTGTCTAATTTATACTATTAAAGAAGATTTTTTACACTATATTGCATCGGACAGTAAATGCTGTGTCAGAGGATCGTATTCATTGTGCCAGAGGGTCAGGACTTACTGTTTGCTTCGCTCTAAGCCAGGTGCTTTTTGATTAGTTTACGACTTTTTTCTTTCTCTGGCTAATGAGCGTTAATCCTGAAAGGTGACTGCTCCTTCGTTTCATTAACTCTATTATGTTTAGCTATTTTATTTGGAGTTAAAAAGGCTCTATGTAGAAATATCCACATAAGTATGCGCCAATGGTAAGACCAAGAAATATTTTTGATAGAAGATAGTATTTGATATTTGTTTTCAGTAGTGAAATAAGAGTTATGATCCACCATCATGTTTCCAAAATGTATCATGTAAGTTTATTTTGTACTGTATAAAAAGTAAAGATTTAAAATTAAGTTATCACTTTTTAATTTATTGTATATAATTTCATAGAAATAATGGATTTAGGATTTATTTTCAAGTGTGAGTGAGCAAGAGATAAACACATTTCCTGAGAATGCATTTTAACATTTTGTATTAATAGCAAACCTTGAGGGTCTAAATTAAATTCTGTAATGAGTTTTTGATCATCTTTAATTTTTAAATATTTGAAAGAATGTTGCCACCAAATAAAATTCACCCATTTGATGAGTATATTACTATCCAATTTATATTATGTGATACTAAAAGGGATTATGGAATGAAACCAAATTTTAATGTCTGTATTAGAAAGAACTAAATTCTTAAAAGACTTTGGAATGATACTTATATATTTATTCAATAGAATATTCGGATTTGTTTGTATTAAAATAGCACATTTTATAGCTAAAGTAACTAGAACTGGATAAAAGTGCACAGCCCTGTTTGATTCCTTTGAATAAGGAATATGATTGGAGGTGAAGGGACCAATCTTAACATAAGCAATGTTATTTTTTTATACATATTCTTTAAGAGAGTAATAAAACTTTCAGGGAAATCAAAAATATGTAGAATTTTAAATAAAGTCCTATTTCAAAGAATCAAAAGCTTTTTCAGTGTCTAGACTAATTAATAAAACTTCATTTCTGCTATTCAAAAATCTATAATAGTCAATATACGTTTAATATTATCATGAGTTTGTCTTTGATAAATAAAGCCTGTTTGATCAGTTAATTACTTGTGCTATACGTTTCTTTTAATCTATCAGTAATGATAAACATGAATATTTTGTAGTCACTATTCAAAAGGGAAATAGGTCTAAGAAGAGCATAATTTGGGAATTTTTTATTTTCTTTTAAAACAGGAACAATTAATGAGTATTTCCTAGAGGGGGAATGATCTTTTGGGATTGTACCTCAATGTTTTATGAAAAAAGAGACAATAGCGGGACGAAAACGTTTATAAATTTCTATTATACCAGCTATACCTGGAGCTTTATTAGGTTTTGATTTTCTTTAATTTTATCAATAATTTCTTTATAAGAGATTTGTTTATGTAAAAGTCATCTTTTAATTTAGACAAGATTTTCTTAATATTAACAGATTAAGATCTAATATTAAAGAATTAAAGTTAGAATTTTGATTCTGTGAAATATAATGGAATTTAAAAACATCAAGAATAACACCAATATCTCTGAATTTTTTCTTTTTTCCCCTCATGCCTTATTTCTAAAATATTAATTTTTGATTGTAATTTGACTCTTCTTGATAGATTATGCATATGTTTGGGAGATAATGAATAGGAAGCAAGCTTTAACCTTTCTAGAGCCAGGTTTGACTTATGAGATAAAATACCAGTATATTGTTTATTTAATGAGTCTATTTCTTTTGTAATGGATTTATTATTTTTAGAAAATTTAGATTTGGCCAAGAGAAGTTGGGATTGAATGCTCTGTAGTTCTGAATCCCATTCCTTAATTTTATTTGTATACCAAGTTAAGATGTTTCCAAAAATATAAGCTTTCAAAGAATACCAGATCATAACTTTAATGTCAAGAGTGTTATTTCTTTCCAAAAAATTTAGTTCAGAAATCAACCATAGTTTAAACTCTTAAGTTTAGTTATATAAGCAGGAATTCTAGTTAAAGAAGATAATGTTTGAAATTAGTTTGACGCTTTAACATAGGGGCAATATAATCAAAAATAGGACAAGGAAAATATTATGCTACTGTAAAAGACTGTACAAATGTACAGATATTTCTGATAATTGTGCTTGGAGGGAGACTAAAGCTATTGAATTAATAGCTTAATATTAAGGGGCATGTGTGGATAAATCATCATGAAGTCAGCGTATTTTGTAATAGGAAGTAATGTAATGAAAACATGACTGACTTCTTATGAGGAGCTTTAAGTAAAGGAACCATAGCAGTTAGTCAAGAAACAAAGAACTTCTTGAAAATCTGAAGGCTTGTGCAGAATACCACAAGGTAAGTGAAGCATGAGAGGAGTTAAGAAAAACAAGAAGTTAGACAGGCATTTCAAAACGCGCCACTATCATATATCAAAAATGACAATCTCCAGTAAAGGGCAGCTAAGCAAGCCAATCATAGATCATTTACTTTGCACATTCTGAACACCACAAAAATAACACAGCGACACTACAGAAACAACTCCAATAAGCCATGAAACAGTATAAGAAAGAGTATACAGCTTAACTTTTTAAAAGATAGCAAATATATTACGATATAAAAACATTTTTAACTTAATTTAAAATATAAAAAAGAAAGACACCCGAAGTGAGAAAGCAGTACCTGTGTGACACAGTAAAACTGAAACTTTCAACATGAGATCTTGAGGGATAACACAGAAGTAAATTCCAATGTTTTTGACTATTCGTTATGATCTATTTTAAAAAAAAAAGGAAACTTCCTAGATTTAAGTAACCATTACAAAAAAGACAATGCAGATGATTAGATAAAATGAACAAAATAACAGTCATTGTTTGACTGTAGTTTGAGGTTTTGTTGTTACTGGATGCTATAGGATCTGGCTTTTGTTTCTTTTTCATGTCAGTCCAAGTATTTTTATCAGAAGTTCTTTTTAAAGTAGGGGAAGACCAGTCCACATCTTCAGGCATTGGTATGAGATTATTTTAACAAAAACAGAGGCTTCTTCTAAAGATTTGTACTCCATTTGATAGTTGTATTTTTTAGTTTTGCTGGAAAGATGATTTGAAATTTAAAACCATTCAGTCTAAGACAGTTCACAAGAGACCAGCATCCTTTTCTAAGGTCCATTGTTTTTGAAGAATAGTCATTACCAAATTTTACTGGATGTTGTTTATATTTCAAAGGGGCTTGTCTCCACACATGTTTAAGTATAAGTTCTTTATAAATGAATGATAAAAATGTAATTACTATTGATCTAGAAGGTGAAGATGGGGAAGATGGTATAGGTTTACCTATGGCTCTCTGTAATCTTTCAATATCAGATGAAAAACCTTCCTGAAGAATTCATACTTCTGGAATCCAAGTATTCAAAAATAAATCAGATCTTCTCCTCCAGTTTTTTTCTGGTAAACCAAAAATCCTTACATTATTTCTCTTTTCTCTGTTTTCCTGTTTTCCAAACCATTTGTTTTGTTTAGAAGCCAAGTATTTTGTTTTAGTAGAAATTCAGTTTGAGATTCTTCTTCAGGGCATTCTCCATATCAGAGATTTTAGTTTGCTGCTGTTGTAACGTCTCTCTGAAATTTTCAGTCTAAAATTGTTTTCTTTTAGATTTTCTAAGTCCTCCTGGAAGCCATCTATTTTTAAGAGAGTTCTTGAAGAGTAGTAGATGTCACTAACTGTATAGCTTTCTTCAAAGAACTGTCACCTTTATATTGTTGAAATAAAAATGGAAAACTTTGTGGAAATTATGGATATTGTGCTACAGAACAGTATGGAGACAAATCAAATCTATGTTAGCCTTTGAAAAAAAGAGTAAGGTAACCGAAGCACTTAATTAGTCTACAGACAGAGATGAGTGATACATTGGTTCTGCTAAAGGAATGCATTAGCTAATGGAGAGTTGTTCAAAACTGAGCGATTAAAACTGAAAAAGGTACAGAAACCTGCAATCTCCCAAAAATGTCACTAAGTCAAATAATATGCTTCAGTTGTAGGAAAATGGGCAAACTGCTAAATACTGTTTTAATCAGTAATGCTGCAACAACAAAAATGTGACTATTAAGCAAGCTGCTAGCAAGGAAAAATGTAACTGCATTGACTTACAGAATGTGAAGTCTAAGCAATGTGTTAATAGTGAAACTGTAGCAATGAAGAGTGATAAAATAATTGGTAGACCAGTGGAGTCAATATGTTATCTCTGGGCCACAACTAAGCTAGCCAAATGTACAGCATTGCTGGATGGCAAAGATCTGACAGGATTACTTCACTTTGGGAACAGGATCACACTTATGAACTTTATGTCTGCAGCCACTAAGAGAAAAGTAGAAGTACTTTGTTACCAGGGAGATAAGAGTACCCTAAAATACATGTAGAAATTCAGACAGTGTTTGGTAAAATTCTGCATCCTACTGCTTTAGTTCCTAATCTACCATATGATATTGCAATAGGTCAAGATTTCACCCAGTTCAAAGCACTGTGGAAATTGGGGGGGGGGGGTGGTGCAGTCAGATGCTGTGTGGTCTGAATGCAAATCAAGTAAAATTGTGAGGAGGGTCAACAGCAGCCTCACAGTCCTGAATATAACGTAAGAAAGAAGGGGGATGAGGGCAGCAACAATGACCTGACAATGACCTGACAAGACTAGAATATACTCCTAGTAAGAATACAGGAAGGCATTATCAGCCTGACATACTCCTGATAAAGAAAACAGTCCTGGCATAAAACGAGAGGGTAGAAGCAGATGGGCAATGCTGAGAAAACACAGTTTGGACTATATGCCTAAATATGGAGGTGGATAAAGTTCTCAAAATGAAAAAAGAACAAGTCTAGAAACTTCAAAATCTAGCTTTGGTTATAAGGCAAAGAACCTGCATATTACTCAAACAAAAAAGGCTGTTCAATTACTGAACTAAGTCACTACAGAAACTGATACAAAACAATGCATGTGTCACCAGAAAAAAATGTTAAT